>NC_077233.1:5718307-5818307 GCF_027887165.1 Monodelphis domestica
TACCTGGATTATCTTCTTTTCTTCTCTTTATTTGTTGAAGTTTTTTGTTATTGTTCAGTTATTTTGATGTATCCAACTCTTTATGGCCTCATTTAGAATTTCCTTAGCAAAGATACTGAAGTAGTTTGGCATTTCCTTCTCTAGTTCATTGTACAGATCAGGAAACTGAGGCAAACAAGTTCAGCATCCTTGCCCACAGTCACACAGCTAGGAAGTATCTGAGGTCAGATTTGAATTTACAAAGTTTATTCTTCCTAACTTCAGGACCTGAACTCTATCTGCTTTGCCACCTACATCCTTCAAATTCCAATTCCAATTTTAATTCCTCTAAGAAGCTCTCCTGATTCTCTCAGTTGATCATGACCTTACTACTAGGATCTTACTTAGGGAATTGGATATAGGATCATAGATTTAGAACTGGAAGAGACCTGATAAGTTGTCTATTCCAAAACCCTCATTTTACACATGAGAAAACTCCAACATGCCAAGGTCACAGAACATAAGATTATATGATCACTTGCCTAGCGCTAGAAGGATCCCCAACGGTCATCTAATCTAGTCTCATCATTTTACAGATGAGAAAAACTGAGTCCCACAGAGTTGAAATTATTTTCCCGGCCTCATACAACTAATAAATGGCTGAGCCAGGAATTTTATCTTTCTCCTCTGATTCTAAAACCAGCATTCTCCTGCTCTACCATAAAATCACTCCAGGACCCAATGAGCAAAGCACTGAGGCCAGAGGCATTTGGAGCACTTGACTCAATGAGTAATCCCTAGCCAATCAACAAGAATTTGTCCATAGAAGAGCCTTAACTTTTATGTATCAGCTTCTTTTTTATCTGCCTCTTTAAGCTATAACTTAATTCTGAAAAGTGATCCAGCATATTGGTTTTGAGAAAATTGAGTTACTTCATGATGTGCTTCGTAGCCAGCCCACTTCTCCAAGAAATCCTAGCTAATCATTCAGAAAACTCAACAAGCACTTATTAAGCACCTACAGTATGCAGAGTGCTATGCTAGGCACCTGGGATACATAAGTTAGGTAAGGCAAGTGTCCTCAGTCCTTCAATCACTCAACTATATTTATCCATCTCCTATTATGTGCGACTACTGTTTGAGACAATGGTGACACAAACACAAAAGTGAGACAGTCCCAGCCCTCCTGAAACTTTCATCCTCCTGAGTTTCTGAGGCCCTTTCAACTTAGATTGGTCTGGGCCTGAGAGAAACTTCCATTTGATGGAGGGTCCCTTCTGGACTTCCCTAAAGCAGCCACTAGTATATAAGCACCTGAAAGACTCCTTTCAATTTGCACCAACACAACTCTTTGCAATTGCGCATAATGCATGCATGCACTTAATGAATGCCTAGAAACAAATTGTGTGCAGTTGAAGGCGATGCTAGTTGTGTCCAAATTACAATGGAAGCTTCCTGTGGAAATATGATCCTCTATCTAGGGAATCACCTTTCAAGAGCATATACCAGCCCATTAAAATAAGACTAATCTAGAATCAAGATCCAGATGGTGGGGGGATGGAGCTCTCCATTTAGCATTCCATACATATACATCCCCAACAGCTGCCTTTCTGGGATAGTGTTTTCTCTGTAGCAGAGAAGTCTCTGGTGATATAGAAAGTTTAAAAAAAAAGAACTGAAAAAAAATACTAAGTCAAAGAATAAAATTGAGATAATATTTAAGGAAAATTATTTTCTTTGCATGTATTTTTAATTTTTACAGCTTTCAAAATAACTCGGCACCCAGCACCACTCAGATTGACTGACTCATCTCCAAGTCCACACAGTTTCTTTAAAAACAGAAAAATCCTTTTTGAAAATGATCAACACAGAACATTTTGTTGGAACAGATGCCTCTTTGCCTGAGTGCCCAGCCACGTTTCTGTAGTATTGGAAATGAGTGTTTCAGTTTGAAACACGACAGGGATAATAACCACTAAGTGGGGAAAGGAATCCATAGCAAGCCCAGCATGTTTGTCAGTGGTTCGTAATACTCATAGGAACCTTATGGGATCACTGCTGAGGACTCGTGACTGATGACTCTTTCATGGGTCCCACCATCTTGATCCAAGGAAAAGAGGGGAAGAGAAAGCTTCCCCCCTATATTCAGCTAAAAGGAGGGGAGGTTCTAAGTCCTAGATCAAAGTGATTGGTGGGTTTTTCTTTCATTTTTACAAATTCTAGCTTATTGATTCCTTTTTCTATTGCTGGCACTATCTATATTATCAAGAAAAAAACAATCTGAGCTTTTTCATGGGAACATCATGCTGGAGAGCTCCAAATTCATTCAATTCAGTTCAATAAATGTTTATTAAGCCAGGCGTTGTCTAAGCTAGACATTCAAAAAGAGGCAAAAACAGTCCCTGCTCTCAAGGGGCTTACAGTCTAATGGATGCGTGAGTGGGCTACATGCAAATAAAAATATACAAAACAAGCTATATATAAGATAAACAGGACATAATTAACAGAGGGAACTCACTGGAATTGAGAGATTAAGGAAGACTCCCAGTAGAAAGTAGGGTTTTAGCTGGAGCATTACCAAAAGGTCAGAAGTCAGAGTGAAGGAAAGAGAGTTTCCTTGGTATGAAGGACAACCAGAGAAAATGGTTGGAGCCCAGAGATAGAGCATCTTGTTCCTGGAACATCCAGCAAGCCAGTCATTGGACTGAAGAGTATATGTTAGAAAATAAGGCATAAAAAGAATAGAAAGGAGCAGGGAGTAGGTCACCAAGAGTTTTGAATGCCAAATAGAGCATTTTGTACTTGTTGCCAAAGGCAATAGGAAACCACTGGAGTGTAATAAGTAGGAAAGTGGCATGATCAGGCTCGTGTTTCAGGAAAATCACTTTAGTGGCCCAATGGAAAGCTGATTAGGGTGGGGAGAGACTTGAGGCAGGCAGACTCACCAGCAGACTATTATGGTGTCAATCCAGGCATGAGATGATGGAGCATATTCAGGAAGTGTTGCAGAGGTGGTCAACAAGCCTCAACAATAGCTTGAATATATATAGGCTGGAGGGAGGGTGAGAAAGAGTGAGGAGTCCATGTTGATTCCTAGCTTGCAAGCTTGAGGGCTTGGGAGAATGGTGCTGCCCTCTACAGTAATAGGAAAAGGAAGAAGGGGAGAGGCTTTAGGGCAAAAGATAATGAGTCTAGTTTGGGGCATATCGAGTTGTAGACATGAAGTTCAGAAAGTCTGGTTGGAGATACAAGACTGGAGGTCAGCAGAGAAATTGGAACAGAAAAGGTAGATTTGAGAAGCATCAGCATAAAGATGCTCATTAATTTCGTGGAGCTGATGAGATCACCGAGTAAAGTGTAGAGTGAGAAGAAAAGGGGCCTCAGGACACAACTCTGAGGATTTAGAAGGAGGATCTAGCAAAGAAAACCGAGAAGGAAAGGTCTGATAGGTAGGAGGAAAACCAGAAGAGAGTCCAGAAAATCTACACAGAGAAGAGAGTATCAAGAAGGTGAGAGGGATCAATAGTGTTAAAGGCTGCAGAGAAGTCAAGAAGAATAAGGATTAGGAAAAGGCCACTGGATTTGGCCACTAAGAGATCATTAGTAACTTGGAGAGAGTAGGTTCAGTGGAATGATATGGTTGGAAGCCAGATTAGAGAGGGTTAAGAAGATGGTGAAAGGGAAGGAAAGCATGTATTATAGATAGTCTTTTGGTGTAGTTTAGATACAAAGGGCAAAAGAGATAAAGGACAAGAGATATCTTGGATGGAAGGATTGTAAGTTTTCGAAGTTAAGGTATACAGAGACATATTTGTAGGCAAAAGGAAATGAGCCAGTAGAGAGGAAGAAACTGAAAATTTGTGAGAATGGGGATAACAGAGGGGACAATCTGTTGAAGGAAATGGGAAGGAAAGGGATCACTTAACCAGGTGGTGGAGGTAGCCTTGATAAGGAGGGAGGCTAGCTCTTCATGAAATGAGTGAAGAAGGAGCAAGTGGCAGAAGGCACCTGAACGATAAGAGATGAAGAAGAAAGAATAAAAGGAGTTTATAGCAAATTCCCTCCCTCCCTCCCTTCCTTCCTCTTTCTTTCTTTCTTTCTTTTTTTCTTTCTTTCTTTCTTTCTTTCTTTCTTTCTTTCTTTCTTTCTTTCTTTCTTTCTTTCTTTCTTTCTTTCTTTCTTTCTTTCTTTCTTTCTCCTTCATTTCTTTCTATTGCAGAATGATATGCTAAGATGTGACTTTAGAAAAAGATTTTAAAAGAGTCACTGAAATGGTTTCATGGTGTTGTGACCTCATTAATGGATCATTCCTTCCAATGATGCAGATTGCAGGATGACTATGTGACTCTCCTCCATGTCTTGATGTAATGGATAGAAATGTTGGACTCTGGAAGATCTGAGTTCAAACCTTGCCTGAGACACTTCCTGGTTTTTAGACTTGGGCAAATCACTTAAACCTTATAGGACTTATATTATTCATTACTAAAAATGAAGATGTTGGACCCAATGGCCTCCATGTTCCCTTTTAAGTCTAAATGTATAACCTTTTGATCTTCTCACAAATTCATTTCCAGGTGTCCAGTCAATATTATAGGGTCCTCTCTCACATTTGCTTTTTATTGTGTGGCTACTTATGCAGAATGTGAGCAGTCTACTGGTTATCTCGCTTTTAGTACCTGAGCACACCATACTTTTTCCCTGCCTGATCAAACCTAGGTGGATAATAATGCTAGCATATTAAAATACTACCATATCTGTGCTGTTGAGCTACAATTTCTATAGATAGTCTAATCATATGAACTGTTCCGTTCACATAGAAATTTCTGTCTTCTATACATCACACTTTTTAAATGGCTTCCAGAGTTCCTCTAATTTCCTCCAAGTTACTCCAGCTGTATAGTTTCTCAGAATTAGAAAATAAGGGCCATAATATTATAGCTTTAGAATGGAAAGGACCCCTTTATTTTATTAGGCAACAAAACTTGTGCCCCACATGAGTGATGAGATTAAGTATTAAGGGAGAGGGGAAACGGCATCCAAATTTTCTGAATATTTTTATTTTTGAGACTGGATTTGAAGGAATGGTGTTTCCACATAGAAGACAATTAAACAGAGGCCAGAGGCCTCTGCTTTAAGTCTCTGTGGGACTGAATTGCTGAGAGAGAGAGACAGACAGACAGACAGAGAGAGAGAGAGACAGACAGACAGCCAGACAGACAGACAGAGAGAGACAGAGAGAGACAGAGAGAGACAGAGAGACAGAGAGAGACAGAGACAGAGACAGAGAGAGACAGAGAAAGAGAGAGAGAGAGAGAGAGAGAGAGAGAGAGAGAGAGAGAGAGAGAGAGAGAGAGAGAGAGAGAGAGAGAGAGAGAGAGAGAGAAAGAGAGAAGGCAGAGGAGAGAGTACAGTCTTTGATTGTTCTCTGGGGTAAGTTCTGACATTGAACTAGATTACGTGCAGTTCTAAGGATATTTCTCAGTGGTTCAGCCTCCAATTGCTTCATATACAGTTTTCCAGACACAAGTCACCTATTCCTCATGCCCTCAGAGCAGATTGGTGAATATATAGAAGGTGTATATGGTCCACATTGGACCAGACATGCACCTGGGCCATGCATTCCTCTAAGCCTCGCCCAGATTCCTCACTGAGCTGGAAAGCACCATTTCATTGATTCCTGAATTACTCAAGATGGACTGGGAGCCTCTCCAGGCAGTGGGGAATTCCTGTTTCTAGGTATAAGTGGCAGATGGCTGAGGACTAAGAAACAGAGACCAGGGAGTTCTAGTCCCCCTGCTGCTATCCTGAGGTATAAAACAATCATTTGGTTCATAGTTTTTTCTGGCATTCTCTCTGTGTCACAGGATCTGGAGGGAAGCAAAAGAAATATACTGGTTCTCCTGCTCACATGGAGTTTACATTCTAAGTGGAGACACACGACAAATACCTATAAGACAAGAGTAAGCAGCTCAATTCTGGAAGTGTTCCATAACAAACTCCAAGATATAATCTAGAAAGAAGCTCAGAGAAAGAGTCTAATCCCAAAGGAAATAGCAACAGCTCACATTTCTAGAGTGCTTTATGGTATACAAAACACTTCACAAATGCTATCATATTTGATCTTTGCAACAACCCTAGGGAAGAGGTACTATTTTTATTCCCACGTAGAGTATAGCTGAAGTATAGTGTGAGTAAGTTATTGCTCCAAGGTCACACAACTAGTAAGGAGCTGATTTTTGTGGGAGGACCTCCCATTCCAATGTTAGGGTTGCATTTAGAGGCCTCTGAGGTTCCTCTTCAATTACTGTGGATTTTTGGCACAGGAGTACATCAGAAATATTTAGTCTGATGGTTGAATGCAGTATGGTTTCAAAGAGAATGACTCTGTGTGCAGGGGAGACAGCCAAGGGATCGCTGCAGTACTCCAAGCATAATATGGTAAGGCCCTGGACTGGGGCGGTAGTGGGAGGGGAAAGAAAGGGATGGATATAAGAGATATTTTGTAGGAAAAGTTGTTGGGATTTGGTGATTAACTCACTATGGAGGCTGAAGGAGAGAGATGAGTCAAAGATGACTCCAAGATTTCAAACCAGGATGAGTGGGAGAGTGGGTGCATAATTGACAGAGAAAGGCAGTGGGAAAGGAGAGTTCGATAGGAGAAAATTATGTTTGATTTGGGAGGAAACTAAGTGACTTGTACAGGGTCACACAGTGAGGAATGAGTAGGTCAAATTTGAGCCTATGTCTTCCTGATCCCAAAGACTAAAGACACAAGGCCTGAGAAAGGGATATTCCCAATTTGATTCATTGACTCTTTCCTGGGAGTCCATGCAAAGTGATCATCTTTGGAGGTTAGCCTCATTTCCCCATCATGCTGCTCCTGTTCACAACCTTAAGGGACTCATTAAGAATTTGTCTTGGAAATCTTCCATGCTCCATTCATCCATGAGTCATCTTACACACATTATTTATTTTATTTATTAAACATTTATTAAGTCAGGCACTGTGTTAAATACAGGGGATACCAAAAAAAAAGGCAAAAACAATCCCTACCCTGAAGAATCTTAACATTCTAAATGGGAAAATAGGATGAAAAGAATTAGATACATATAATGCTGAGAGATAGAAGGAAGATAATCTCACAAGGGAAGTTGTTAGTGGAGTTGGAGGATAGAGTGGAATGGAAATAGACAAGGTGGTGAAAACAATAAGGATTCTACCACAAGAATTGAGATGAGAAGTGATGAGGGCCTAGATAAAGTCCAGTGGTTGTCAATGGAGAAACTGAATAAGAGATGTTTGTATAGGTGAAAGCACAAGATTCAGTAGTGGTTTGGATATGTGGGGCAAGTGAGATAAGGAATTAAAATGACATCAAGGTTTCAGCCCCAAATGCCTGGGGAAATGATAGAGTCCTAAATAGAAATAGAGGCATCTGGAAGGTTTTGGGAAAAGAATAATGCATTCTGTTTGAGACACGTGTTTGAGTCTCCAGTTCAAAATGCCCAAAATGACAAGTTAATGATATGGAACTAGATTTCAGGAAAGAAATTAAGACTAGATATACAAGGAATCATCTGCACAGAGGAGATAATGGAACCAGTTGGCACTAATAAGATCATCAAATGAGAATATATAGTGTGAAAAGAGAAGAGAAGCCAGGTCAGAGCATTAGGAGATATTCACTGTTAATGGTGTAACATATGTGAGGAACCAGCACATGAGACTGTGATTGAGTGATTAGATAGGAGAGATGAAAAAGGAATGAGAAGGTGAACAGCAGTAACAAATGCAATAGAGAATTCAAGAAGAATAGTTGAGAAAAGACTTTAGAGAGGGAAGTTTGAGTTCCATGTTGAGACTGGAAGTCAGATTGATGAGAATCTAGAATAGAGTGAAAATTGAATTACTGAATGTAGATGGTCATTTCAAGGAGGTTAGCCCAGAAAGAAAAAAATACAGGCAGAAAGCTAGCAGGGATAGAATAATCAAATGATTTTTTTTAGGTATAAAAGAGACATGAGCAGGTTTGGAAGAAGAAAACAGAACTACCAGAACAAGGAAAGATTGAAGATGAGAGAGAGAGAGAGAGAGAGAGAGAGAGAGAGAGAGAGAGAGAGAGAGAGAGAAGGAGGAGGAGGAGGAGGAGGAGGAGGTGGAGGAGGAGGAGGAGGAGGAGGAGGAGGAGGAGGAGGAGGAGGAGGAGGAGGAGGAGGAGGAGGAGGAAGGGAAACAGAGAGGGAAATTTCCTGGAGAAGAGAGAAAGAGATGATTTCAAGGATTTGGCCTTTGCAAGGAAAAACATGATCTTTTTGTGTAAGATGGAGGTAAAGAAAGAGATAATGGAAGAAAACATCTCAGTTATTTGAGATTAGGAAGAGGAGAGTAAAAGGAGCTCTTGGAGAATGGCCTCAGTTTTTTTCAGGTAAGTATGAGTAGGTCCTTCTGTAAAAGGATAACAATTTTGAAAAAGAGAAGAATGTCTACCTTGCTACAGTGAGGACCTAGTTTATATTAGGTAACATAAATTAGTAGTAAAAATCAGTGCAAGTTTGTGATTTCCTATACTCTGTTCAGAAGAGTGATTAAGAAGAAAGGAGATAGATGTAGCACATGATCCCAGATTTAATTGTGTCATGATCAAGACAAGGAATCAAGAGATTTGAAATTATAGAATAGTTTAGAGTTGAATTGGCTTACTAAGAAATGAAAATAGGAAAGAGAATAGAGCATATCCAGTGTAGTGCTGCTGATCTAGAAAAATACTAAGAGGTAGAGAGAATCGATGCCATGATATGACAGAAGAATAAGATTCAGGATTTAAGGTATAGAAAAATGTAGAATGATAAAAAAAATGCCAATAAAGAAATCTTGGTAGAGATTAAGTGGGAGTTAGAGACAATGGGCATTGGAGATGAATAGAATGAGAAACTGTGAAGTACTAGTATAATACAACAAAGCATCCATGTGTATGTTGAAGTCACCTGAGACAAGAGTTGGGGAGGAAAGAAAAACTGTGAGTAGCACTAATTTTGTTGAAAAGGGAAGGAAAATGTGTTGGGTATCTATAGATAATGGTGATCACAATCTAGATTGGTAGATAAGTGTGCTAGCATCAATTTCAAGTGAAATAAGGTTGATGAATTATGGTGGTAGAATTCAAGTCAGGAAATATAGAGCATGGAGTATTACAAGTCTCCTACCATGAGCAGTGAGGTAGAGGAAGGGTATTAGTGAAAGGGCAAAAAGGACTAAAAAGGGGAGGAGAGAAGCAGTATTGTCAGGAGGAAGTCAGGCCTCATGGAGTGCTAGAGGATGAAGGCAGTGAGAAATGAGAGGTTTAAGACAAAGGGAAATTTTTTGAATTATGAAACCAGAATTTCAGAGATCCAATAAAAAGGGTAGGTATTTTCGGGACACTACCTTCAAAGCTCTGGATTGAAGGAAATTGGAGTAAGGGAAAGGATAGCTGGAGATGGAGAATGGAGTTTAAACACTGGCAGAGGAAGGTTCAAGATCATTGGAATGGAGAAAATATAGGGAGGAGTAAGTGATGAGAGTACTCTAAACATTAAAAAATGAGGCCAGGCAGAAAATCAGTGTTGGAGAGAAGTTCAATGATGTATGGACATACCCAGAATGTTCAAGATCCTGCCTCTGGGGATCTTCTAGAGAAGTTCCTGTGAGGTTACAATGGAAGGCAGGATTGGCTGCCTGGAAAGGACTTCATAATCACCTTCTTTTTTGTTTGCTCTCCCACCTTATTGACCAATCATGGCTCCAAGTGACAAAGAGCTACTTCCAGAAGTGGAACTTCTCCTTACTGGGCAGAGGTAGCAGTGGCCACCTATGTGAGTGGGGAAAATTGGCACAACTGTTCCTTATACAGGGCAAATGCTATCTTGGCCCCTTTGTTTGAAGAAGGAAGATGCTCCCCTAGTTAGTGAGGCAGGGGCACACTCAGAGTCAAAAGACCTCAGTTCAAATCCTGCTTCTAATTCCTCCTCCCTGTGTGACTCTATGCAAGTTATCTAGCCTCTGAGACTCGGTTTCCTCATCTGTATTATGGGGTGGAGAGTATCTTTAGTCAGTCCCTGTAGCATTATCTTGAGATCCGAAAGAGATAATTCACACATACAGAGCTTGGCAGACTTGAGAGCTCTCTGCCAATCTCACCTCTTAACATTACATTACTATCATACTTTATTTGTGCAATGAGCATGGGGAATATATATTTTTAAAAATTTGGTAACTGGGAGGAATTCAAATTATTCATCTTTTGCTCATTGTATTTGGCTTTGAGGTTTTCTCAGAAAACTTCTGTTCATTAAATTCTTGAATCCTCCCTCCAAGGAAGCACAGAGCATGCCTTTGCTAGAGCAGCTCACCCACTCACAGCCCACAAATCAGGCTGTTTATCATTGGAGTGTTTTTCTTCAGGTACAAAAAGAAACTCTTTTCTCCTGGGTAGGGGCTTCCCCTGACCTCCCACCCACCCCCTGCTCAGGACCGAGTCATTCTCAGGGGGATGTGTCATCCATGGAACAGAACATCCCTTGGCGAGGGAGGCAGGCCTGCCTGGCAAATTATCCAGCTCCTAGCAGAAAGCCACCTCAGGGCTGGGAAAAACCCATTAGGAGTGAGTGCTAAAGGGTAATGGGCAAGGAGACAGGAATTCCAGGTGACCAAAAGAGACCACGGGACCCAAGTGAGAAGGGATGGTGCCCTCAATCAACCCAAAAGACAAGTATCCACTGATTTGGGAAGAACTCTAGTCTTGGGCAGGAAGTCATGTTCATTCCTGGTAACTCACGGGGGCGACTGCATCTTTGACCAAGCAGAAGTCACTCTGGTCATCTTCCAAGGGATGGTGACAAAGCTGCTGGGACCAACAGTCATAAAATCCCTTACAAACATCCCAGCTTAGGGCCAGCAAGATAGCTCAGTGATTTGAGATCCAGGCCTACAGGTGGGAGGTCCTGGGTTCAAATGTGTTCTCAAACACTTCTTAGCTGTGTGAGCCTAGGCAAGTCACTTGACCCCATTTGCCCCTTACCACTCTTCTGCCTTGGAACCAATGCTTAGTATTGATTCTGGGATGAAGACAAGAGTTAAAAAAAAATGCCAACCCAATTGACTTTTTTTTAAAGAAAGAGAAGACCAGGAAGGTGGAAATAAGATGCAGCAAACATCCCTGTATCCAGGGTTGTAGTTGTTATATGGATGTGTCTGGCTCTTTGTGACTCCATTTAGGGTTTTCTTGGCCAAGACATTAGAGTGGTCTGCCATTTTCTGCTTCAGCTCAGTTTACAAATGAGGAAATTGAGACAAACACAGTTAAGTGACTTGCCCAGAGTCACACAGCTAGAAAGTATTTGGGGCCAGATTTGAACACAGGAAGATGAGCTTTCCTGACTCAAGGCCCAAAACTCCATCCACTGACACCTAGTTGTCCTTGCATTGGAGGAGTGGGGGGGGGGGAGTATAATTATATGCACGTATGTGGTGTGTGTCTAGTAGCTCATTTTAACTAATTCTCCTAACTAAGGCTAATTGCTGTCTGAGTTCAATACAGTCAGCCAACAAACATTTAAGTTAGGACCATGTGCCTAGTGCTGGCTAAGGGCCAAGGATGCAAAGTAAGACAAAAGCCCTCCAAGCCTGGAAATTCTAATTGGAGACATATGTTGATACCCAGGTACATGCAAGAGATGGACAGAGTGTGTGAAGATGGTTGGAAAAGGGGAAGTGGTTGCTGGAGGGCCAGGAAAGACCCCCTATAGAAGGGAGGATTTAGCTAAGTCTGAAAGGAAACTAGGTCAGCTAAGAGGTAAAGATAAAAACAGAGAGACAGAGATAGAGAGAGACAGAGAGACAGAGAGACAGAGAGACAGAGAGAGAGACAGAGAGAGAGAGGTTCATGTTCAAGGAACTACAAATATGGCAGGGTAGTTGAATCATCAGATGTGTGGAGGGGAGTCAGGTGAGGATTCAGGTTCTGAAGTCATCAAGTCAATATGCATTTATTGTATCTACTCTTCAAGAGACACTGTACTGAGCCCTGGAGACAAAGCCCCAAATGAGTCCTTTCTCTCAAGGAGTCCTCAGTGTCACAGGGGAGACCTGATGCCAACAAACCTGTATAGAGAAGTGCTACATGGGATGAACTGGAAATCATCTCTGAGGGAGGACAGTATATAAAGGAGGACTAGGAAAGGCTTCTTGTAGAAGGTGGAACATTAGCAAAGCTTGAAGAAAGCCAGGGAAGCCTTGGAGGCAGCAGAAAGGAGGACAAGAGTCAGTCTAGGCTTTGGGCACAGCCAGCAAAAGGGACCAGAGTCAGGTGATGAAGTATTGGGTATGAGGACCACCTAGAGTGTCCAGAGACATTGGATCCCAAGATACATGAGGAGGAGGATTAGGGTGAAAGAAGACTGGAGAAGTCAGGGAGGAGTGGGTGGTAAAGGTTTTTGAATAGTCGAGACTGTATATAATCTCAGCGATGATAGAGAAGCCTTGGAGTTGATGGAATGAGGAGAGGCATGGCCAGGCCAGCACTTCAGGAAGACGCTTTGAGACCTGAGTCCTAGTTGGACTTAGAATGGGGAAACATTCAAGGCCTGGTTGCAATTAATGCCATAAAAAGCTTTCCATATTGACTAGAGGCATTTCTATTTGATGGTGCAAGTAACAGAGAACAAGTGGAATTGGGCAGGCTGTGACATGTGCAGAGACCTCCACTTAAGAAGAAGCACCTTAGACAATGGACAGATGATGGCTTGGAATAGGGAAAGACTTGGAGAAGGGAAGCCATTTAGAAGCTCCCACAAAGACTGAGCTAAGATTGGGACTAGATGAGTGGAAAGAAGGGTATGGAGAAATGAGAGATGATGTAAAGGGATGAATGACAGGATTAGGCAATGGATTGGACATGGAGCTTTGAAGGGTTGTCAAATCTCTTTTGTTGTCTACCCTTACTGTCAAAAAGGACCAATGATATCACAGGATGATGTCTTGACTTGTTCATAAATTGGATTTAAATGAGGCAGAGCTGCATAAAGTCATCAGCCTCATTCTTCCAGAGTCATTCAAATCCATTGGAAGACAAAAGTCAGGTTGATTAGAGAGAGCCAGGATGCCATGGATGACCTTGGCATCTTCCATGTCTGATCAAGCTCTAAGCTCTCCCTAGCACTGCTTCAGCCACCTTCATGGCAGTTGGAACAAGTTGTTATCATCTATCCATTCTGCCACCAGAAGCCTTCAAGTGCTTGGGGGTAGATGCCCCCTAACTTATTACTGTTTGTGGTCCATTGGTTACCCTCACCCTGGTTTAGACTACTATCAAGATGGTTTACCAAGGTATGACCTCTGCTCATGCACGACTTCATGCTGCAGCTACAGGTGAGATCCAGGTGACAGGGAAGCAAAAAAGGTGGATGAACGGCACTGGAAAGAGCTTGACAAGACCTTCACCTGAGATCCTAGTCTTCCTTGAACACCCATGCACCCTCTCTTTAGGGACTCTTTCAAAGTAGTAGTTAGGAAGCAGCAGAGCCGTGATTCAAAGCTGGACCTAAATCAAATTCTCTCTCCCCTACTCCAAACATACCCATTCCATGGAACCAGCCCAAGTTGATCCATTCTCTTTTACCTTCCCTTTTTGTGCTTTCTTTCCACTCCTTTATATATGGTTTGTGGCAAAACCTCAATTGTGTCCATGTAACATTTGAAAATGGGCAATAAGGGCCTGGAGAGTTAGAAAAAACCCTCAAAGGGGAGTTGAACCCCAATGCCCCTCCCTTTCTAAGGATTTGTTTCCCTAAGTTGAGTATTTTTGTAGCCTTCCTTGACTGTTATCCACTGGGCCAAAGTTACATATGCAAGCTAAGGTTGAATTTAATCACAAGATTCCCAAAAATCCCACTTCACAAAAGATCTGGACATTTCTACCACACTCTTCTTCCCAAGGACAATCTTACAGGTGAACTAGCAGAAAGAGAATGGACCTTGGAGTTCAGGAGACCTAGGTGAGAATTCCAGTTCTGATACTTGCCTGCTGTGCAATGGAAAAGAGAAGCTTAGCTTCACCTTGCCTCTGTTTCTTCATTTGCAAAATGGGAACACAAGCCCTTGGATCATGGACCTAGTTTGCAAGAGTGTTCAGGAGACCTAGGTGAGAATTCCAGTTCTGATACTTGCCTGCTGTGCAATGGAAAAGAGAAGCTTAGCTTCACCTTGCCTCTGTTTCTTCATTTGCAAAATGGGAACACAAGCCCTTGGATCATGGACCTAGTTTGCAAGAGTGTTGTGAAGAACATACTCTGTCAACTTTCCGTTGCCAGAGAAAGGGCCATGACCAGATGCTGGCATTGCTGCTGCCACTGCTGCTGGCATTGTTCTCCCTCTTCCTGAAATGGGAATTTGGCTTTCTATGGCTGGAATAAAGAATAGACCAGAAAATACAAAGAGTAGCTTTAATGTCCATCTAATTCCAGGAATTAAATGAGTGAAAGATTGACTTTTCTGCCAGCAACTTCCTGGTAATGGCATCTTCTCCAAAGGAGATATAGATGTGGTAAAAGTGTCAGCAGGTATTCGAGTCAGAGTTTTAAAAAAATGGAGATCCTAAGTCTTCCCTTGCCTGTGTGGCATATGGACATGCAAGACAGAGAAATGAGGCACCTAGATAGCACCATGGATAGTGCACTGGACTTAGCATTAACAAGAACCGAATTCAAATTCCATCTCAGAGACCCATTAGTTATCTAACCCTGAATAAGTCATTAAAGGTCTGTTTGCCTCAATTTCCCCATCTGTAAAATGGGGATAATAATAGAAGAATCTGCTTCCCAGGGCTGTTGTGAAGATGAAATGAGATGATATTCTAAAGCACTTTGTAAACCTTCAAGAGCTTTTGAAATTCTAGCTACTCTAAAGCTGTACTGTTTTGACTTGTAGAAGTCAATCAATATAGTCCAAATGGTCCAGATACCTTGTATGTATGAGGATAGACCATAAATATATTACTATTAAGAGCTGACATTGATGTAGATATTTAAGGCTTACAAAGTATATTACATAGCTTGATATTATCACAGTTTCATAAGGTTGGACCTGAAATGAATCTGAAGGCCATCTGGTCCACTGCCCTCACTTTATCACAACAATCCTATAAGGTTGGCAGTCTACCTGCCATTATACCCATTTTAGGATGAAGAAACTGAGGGTTTGAGGTGAAATGATTTGCCCAAGATCCAATTATTAATGTGTCAGAAGTCCTAGCCTCCTGATTTCAAGTCCAACATTCTTTTCCAGTGCATCACATTAAATCTATTAGTGTGTTTTTGTGTAGACCCAGCCAATAAATCATTATTTTCATTAGGAATAATTTTTAAATGATGATAATAGACATGTTCCTTTCCTTCTGAGCTGGTGTGTCTCATCAGCATGCAAAGCTCCCACAAAGGCCTCAGATGATTAGTGAAGAGGGGTTGACAACTGGGTTCCCACCCACATGCCAGGGCTTCAAAACACACTGGCTGTATCTACATGAAAAATCCATTTGACAAAATTAACTTCCAAAACCAGTACATTCAGTCAAATAATCAGAATGCCAAAACAGCACAACACACACAGATGCAAATCCCCACACATGCACACACAGATATGGATCCACTAATGTGGGATAGGCATGAATACAATATGCCACAGCATATATACTAGAGAAGATACAGTAACAATATTATCTATACACATTTGTATGGGTCTGTACATACACATTAATCTTAGTAGGAGATTCTTCAGCTTTCTAGATGGATAGATGGATGGATAGAGAGACAGACAGACAGACAGACAGAGACAGATAGGTGATAAATACAGAGATAGATATAGAGACAAACAGAAAGATAGATAGACAGACAGACAGATAGATACATAGATACCTAGATGGATAGATAGACAGACAGATAGAGAGATGATAGACAGACAGAGAGATGATAGACAGATAGATAGATAGATAGATAGATAGATAGATAGATAGATAGATAGATAGATGGATGGATGGATAGATGGATGGATGGATGGATAGATGGATGGATGGATAGATGGACAGATAGATAGATAGATAGATAGATAGATAGATAGATAGATAGATAGATAGATGGATAGATAGATGGATGGATGGATAGATGGACAGACAGATAGATAGATAGATAGATAGATAGATAGATAGATAGATAGATAGATAGATAGATGGATAGATAGATGGATGGATGGATAGATGGACACACAGATAGATAGATAGATAGATAGATAGATAGATAGATAGATAGATAGATAGATAAATGGATAGATAGATAGATAGATAGATAGATAGATAGATAGATAGACAGACAGATAGATAGACAGATAGACAAACACAGAGATAGATATAGACAGAGACAAACAGAAAGATAGATATATAGACAAATACATAGACAGATACATGGATGGATAGATAGATAGATAGATAGATAGATAGATAGATAGATAGATAGATAGATAGTCAGACAGACAGTTGGAGATGACAGATACAGAGATAGATATAGACAGAGACAAACAGATACATAGACAGATACATATACATAGATGCATAGATAGATAGATAGATGGGTAGACAGAGAGATCATAGATACAAATATAGATAGAGACAGAGACAAACAGAGAGAGAGATAGATGACAGATAGATAGATGGATGGATAGATCAATAGATAGGTGATAGAGTTAGATTGTATTGGAGCAAGGATTTCAATGTTATAGGCATCTCTTGGTGGGAAATCCCTTTACTCTGAAGAGAAATGCCACCAAGAGGTATAAAAGGTATTCCAGACCACTAAGAATTGAAATAATTTTCCCTGGTTAGCTCAGTCAATTTCTATCAAGGGAAAGATTTGAACTCAACCTTTTCTGACAAAGTCAACAACTCTATCCACTATTCTAAGTGCCTTCTTCTCTTCCTACTCATTGGCAAGGACATAGGCATGCTTCTAGATGCACATAGATACACGAATAGATCTATTCATACATACATATATCATATTATAGAATATACACATAAATGTATAATAAACATGTATGTGAATGTATGCCGAAACACCTATACACAAATTGCACACATATATCCCATGTATGTATGTAATAGGGATATGGTTGACCTTGTGCATTGTCTTCCTCACCCCAGAGAAGGGCTATGACTCAAATTTTCTATGACCAAGTGTCTATGACTCAAATTTTCTTAAGATCCTAGAATTAATCCTGTTATTGGGTCAATAGACTCCTATTACTCACCACTCTGACTTCTAAGCCCCCACTAATGTGTTTCCTATTTATGGAAAATCTAGTCATCATGACACCATTCACTGTTAAATGTAAATGTATTGATAAACCAAAACAAGAATAAACACAGCATCACAACTTTTCAATATAAAGCAGATGTACTAATAATAAAACAATTAGGGTCTACCCACAAACCTAGTATACGATCTCTGACAAACACGTACAATGGTCAAAGTGGAGAATGGGCACATATTTACAGAAACTAACAGGGAAACAGGAATGGGGAAATCTATGTTCTCAAGGTCCTTCACAATTCTGAGCTGCACTTCTTGATGACCTTCATCACTCCAAGAACAATATGTACCCCGTGAAGCCACTTCAGTGCCAGCTGCTGCCCCCTTTGCTATTCTTTTACTGAGCACGTGTGCTCCTTTGCTTTTAAATTGACAAAAGCTCTTTTAGCCATGAAATCCCTCTTAGTAAGGCACTGAGGTTTTATTTTATTGTGGTTATAAGCAGTTTCCTTAAAGCAGAAAACTGCAAAGCTCCCCAGGTTGGTTCTCTGGGCAATTCAGGCAAACCTAGCCAGCTTCTCACCCAATAGGATTCTAGGTTGTTCAATTAGCTTCAAGCATGTTCTCACAGCAAAATGGGTCCAAAATCTATCTTTGGATGTACTTTCTTTTTTCAAACCAAAGAAGCCTAGAAGAACCAGGCATCTCTGAAAGCTTTTGCCTCTCAGGATTTACTTGGTGCTGGAGGTCAACAGCTCTCTTCTAATCAGCATCCACATTAGTAGTCAGTTTTCCTGTCTGGACTTTCTTACTGGTGTCTTCATTACTGCTTCTCCTGGCTTCTTTACTGGGCCTTCTACAGAGCTGTATTTTTCACGCCTCCCAGGATCTCAAACCTGAACCTCTTTAGTTACCAGTGACTCATTTTCTCTTATGTGTTGAAACTTGTGAAATCTTTGTGTCAGTCAGGAAATCAGCAGCCCTAAATTAATTTCCCCAATCTCCAAACAGTTAATAATAATGAAATGATAACAATGCTAATTATTATAACAATAATAAATGGGCCATATTTATATAATGTTTTATGGTTGGCAAAGCATTTTGCCTATTATCTCATTCAATCCTCACAACAACCCTGTGAGGCATCAAATAATTTCTATAGGAAAAGGGCCATTCCTTTCAAAAGATAACTTATCCTTATTTTTTCTTTTTATTAAATCTTTACCTCCCATCTTAGAGTCAAACTGTGCATTGATTCCAAGGCAGAAGAGCAGTAAGGGTGAGTGAGGCAATGTGAGTTAAGTGACTTGTCCAGGGTCACACAGCTAGGAAGTGTTTGAGACCAAATTTGTACCCAGGACCTCCCATGTCTACACCTGGTTCTCAATCCAATAAGTCACCTACCTGCCTCTTTTCCTTTTTAAAAATTTATTTTTCTGCCCTTTCAGCATTAAGACCACAATTCCTATCCTTGTCTTTAATATCTCATACCTTTCTGTCTTTGCAGCAGACTGTCCCTTATCCTTTATCTTCATCTGACTCTATTTACTGCCACCTACAAATAAACACCCAAGTCCACCCATCTTTATAAATCCTCACCCATCTGGCTTCTGACTTTGTCACTCAAATGAAATTGCCCATTCTAAATTTAAAAGTGAACTAGTCATTACCAAGTCGAACGGCCTCTTCTCCATTCTCATTCTTCTTGATCTCTCTGGGCTTTTGACATGATTGACCATCCCCTCCTGGTTGGAACCAAAGCTTTAAGGACTGCTCATCCCTAAGAGAGAAGTTTGCCTTTCTTCCTCAAGGCAAGAGGGAGACGCTCTAAAGTTTATTGAGCTGAGCTAGCCTTTCTGGTTACTTAGTGGATGGAAAAAGGAATTGAAGAGAGGCACGCTGTCATCAGGAAAATCAATTAGAAACGTCCTCTATTGTCCCAGGTGAGGACTGATGATTTGCAAGAGCCACAGCTGGGTGAGTAGAGAAGGCCATGAAAATGGCAGCTGTCATGGAGACTGGACTGAGAAGAATTAACACCTGGTTGCTTAGGTGGTGGTGGGGAGAGTATGCGGAAGAGTGAAGAGTTAAGGATGACTATGAAGTTACTAACTCAGGTAGCTGAACGGATGGGTGTCTCCCCAGTAGAAAGAGGACTGGTTGGAGGATGGATGGATTTAGGAGGAAAAATCGTTTCTATCTTGTACACCTGCACTTTGAGATGCTTAGGAGGCATCAAGTCAAGACATAAAATGGGCCATTGGTGACTGTGGGGCTAGAGCTTAGGAAAAAAACTAGGGCTGCTTGTGTAGATCTGCGAGTCCTTTGCATACAGATGCTAATTGAATTCATAAGAATTGAAGTGTCCAAGTGGGATAACAGTCGAGACACAGAATAAGAGGGACCAAGAGAGAGCCTGTGGTGTCCTCACCTTTGAGAGAAAAGAAGTGGATGAAGATAGCCAAAGAGGCTGCAAATAATCAAATAGAGAGGTGGAGACCCCAAAAAGAATAATGTAATGAAAGCCCAGAGTGGAGAGATTATTATCCAGGAGAAGAGGGTGACCATCAATATCAAATACTGAAAAGAAATCATCAAGTGGCATGAGAATTAAAAAGAAGCCATTTGTTTTATGAAAATTTGAATTAATAGTCATTGCTAACCTTATTTTACAGATGTGAAATCATGTTTAACAAGGCAAAGTGACTTGTCTAAAATTGACAGCCCCAACTCAGATACCCCCCATCTCTAACCCCAAGAGCAGTGCCTTTTCCATTTCCCCTAAATTGCCTCAGTGGGCATGGAATAAATGATTGTGGGGTTGAATTGAATTGGACTGTGGTAGATTTCATGAAAGGGCTCAAATGTCTCCCTAAAGATTAGTGATTGTCCAGCCACAAAAGCTGGAATGTCAGCAGAAACTTTGAAATCATCTTTTTAACATCTCTATCTGAGCAGAGATTATCTAGCCTCCAATCAAAGATCTCCAGGGATAGGTACCTCAGTGGCACCCAAGCCAAACCAATTTCACTTAGAGACAACTCAAAACAGATTGTAAGCTTCTTCCTTGCATGGTCCAAAAATCTATCTAACTGCAATTTCTACCCACAGCTCCTAGTTGGGCCCTCTGGAGTCACTCTCAAAATCCCTCTCAACTATGGATGCCCTTCTAATCCAGCTGTTAATTCTCTGTACTCAAATCTTCTCTTCTCTGCTAAACAATGCCAATTTGTTCCATGAAAAGTAACTTACGGGAGAGTGGAAATGTGGGAAGTGGAAATCATTAGCGTATTAGTTGAACAAATATTTATTGAACAACTCCTATGTTCAAGGACACATTCTAAGCCTACTGATAAATACCAAGGTTAGCAAAATATGGTCTCTGCCTTCAGGAAACTTAAACTCTACTAGGTGACCAACAGAATGTAGATAAATAACTACAAAGTCAGCTGATCGGTCTCAAGGAAAATACCAAGAAAAACTTATGGAGGTTTGGAATAGGTCTTCCAAATTTGATCCATCCCTTTCCCCCTCCCATCTTATTTTGCCTCCTATTCTCTGTAGTTCTAGAGTCACCTCTGTCCTCCCTTAAAACAAAATTCCAAGGAATTCCAGAGTGTTTGCTCTCCTCTGGGTGAGGTCATGTTTTGGCATTCTTCACAGCTTTGTCCAAGCTACCCTGTGGGAAGAGGAATGTGATCCAGCCATAGCCCCATGCTTCTCCACTTTATCAGACTAACTTAAATGCTTGGCAATCCTGAGTTTCCTTTATCATCCCAGTTGCCCTTCTCCCTGACTCCTCCATATCAACACTCTTTTTATCATCCTATGTCAAGAAATGCAAACCATGTGGTCTGTGTAACCTCCAATCCTAAACAGGGAACAGCAGGGATGTCTTCCAGTATGCATTATATTCATTTTCAATGTCTAGTTCCCAGTCTGCTTTTCTACTTTTTGCTCTCCCCCCACCTAAGGCCTCAGGATTTCTATTTTGTCCTTCCTTCTGATACCTCTTTAGTGCCACTCTTCTACATGGATGATATGAAGTCCTTTTTCTTGACCTTTGCACAAAACTGCATTACTTTCTTCTCTTTACATGGAATTTCACCAATAATTTCAATCCTTCCATTTGTCTCTAAATTCTCTGTTTTCTTCTGCTTAAACATCTTAGTGTCCTGCCTTTCTGGTAGGAAAAAAAGTACTCAGGGAAAGGCTATTTTGTAACTTGCTCCTATGGTGATTTCCCCTTCATCTTCCCTCCCTGATCCAGTAGAGGTGAATGTCAAGTCCAATCGCAGGGCTTGGCCTAAGAGATTATTGCATTGATGGCCCAACTTACTGTGCTGGCTATCCAGAAGAAGTCCAAATCCGTGGGGTGCCTATGCTTCGGCTACTTGGATTTTCATGAGTGGCTTTCTACTTCAAGTGGTTGGGGATGATAAGGAGAAGGACTTACAGAGTTCCAGGAATCATCCCAATTGTCTCAGTGTTATGTACCAATGGAAGCATCGAGGGAACCTCACCATCTCTAGGGGATATCTCTTTGTTCTTCCTTGTGCGGTACTTCCTCTATTATAAAGGATGACACCTTTGGAGAGAATCGATGCTACTCTTTATCCCTCCATGATGTGAAAGCTAACAATGGGTCATGAAAAAGTATATGAGCAGGGGCTAGGATATTCCCATTCTTCAGTCTGCCATGATTTACCTGCCCCCTCAAACAAGGAATACATTCAAAGCTTTCTGCAATCTGACACCATCTCTTCTTTCCAGTCCTATATAACATCATTCCCCTCCGGGACATCGGAACTGAAGTTCAAAGGAATTATGCATGGTACTATGGAAAGAGTACTACTGGCTCTGGAATCTGAAGCTATTGTTGTTGTTCAGTCATGTCTGACTTTTCTTGGCAAAGATACTAGAATGGTTTGATATTCCCTCCTCCAGCTCATTTTATAGATGAAGAAACTGAGGCAAACAGAGTTAAGAAACTTGCCCAGGGTCACACAGCTAAGAAATGCTCTCTTTGTGGTGGTAAAGAACTGGGCATTGAAGGTGTTGTCATGGAATCTGGAAACCCCAAGCCTGTAGTCTAGTAAGATCTGATGAGCCCCAAGTTTTAGTACTAGCTTATAAGTTGGAGACCCCAAAGCTTGTACTTGTTCCCTGGGACTTATCAGATCTTACAAGGTTACAAACTTGGGGTTTCCAGATTCCATGTCACCAAGGGGTGCCCATCAATTGGGGAATGACTAACCATGTTTTGGTATCCTTCACTTTTTATTTCTAGAAGGTGACTTTCCAAAACACACCATCTGCATATTTCTTAGATGCCCTTCCTCTTTGCAATAGTTTATTTATTATTTCTAGGAGATCCTGATTTGCCTCGAAACAATGGGATGAGGAGTTGCTTCTGGAGGTAGCAAACTTCCCATCTCCAGAGCCTGGGTAAGAACTTGTTAATTATATGCATGGTGAATGCTTGTTCAGATATGGGTCAGTCAATCTATTGGAATTTACTAAGCACCTAGGATGTTCCAGGCACTGTGCTGAGTACAGGGAGGTCTAAGAAGGCAGCTAAAGGCCCTTCAGTTCAGGAAATTCTATGATTTCATGAGATCCTATGATTGTGTGAAATTCTGTGATGATTGTGTGATTCTGCAGTTATGCTTCCATGCATCCTGTGAAATTCACACTCTATTTTCTCTGTGAAATAAATCAGGTAACACATTTGCCCATTTGTGTTTGTTTTTTCTTGCATTTAATTATAACTTCCATTGACAAGCAGGAGATTCAAATACATAAACAAAAATATAAGAAAGGAAGCGAGGCAAACAAAGTAAAACAAGTCAAGATTGTAATTTGTAGCACATGTATCCATCAGCTTCTGTTATTTGCTAATCATTATGATCCAAATAAAAGCTATATCAAGTGAACTGATCAGAGTAGTAACGAAAGTATATCCATATGTTTTGGCTAATGTTAAGATTGTGAATTTTTATTTTGATTTGCAAAAACTTGCCTCTTCTTGCCTTCCCATATTTTTATTGAGAATTCCCTCAAAATCTGTTTTAATCATTCTGATAAACATCTTACAAAGAAGAGACAGTAGTGATTTGTGTTCTCTCAGTTACCTTTTGAGGGATAATAAAGCCTGTTATCATTCTTTTGGTCTCTTTCATTTCTTGATTTATTTCACAAGGTGATCCTCCAGTGTTTTTAAGATTATGTTGTCCACAGCACTACCGCGTTTCTTTCTTGTCTTCAGTCACTTCCACACTGCACATTTCTATGTACCATTTATATTTCCTTGTATAGAACTTTGGACACT
Organism: Monodelphis domestica; assembly: GCF_027887165.1. NCBI lineage: Eukaryota > Metazoa > Chordata > Mammalia > Didelphimorphia > Didelphidae > Monodelphis > Monodelphis domestica. Next base: position 5,741,948 of record NC_077233.1, read on the forward strand.
GGAGGTTCAAAAGCCATTTGTGGTTCCAACCTCACTGATGATGAAAAAGAAATATTCTTAAATCTGTTCCATTTTACACCTATTTGGTGTCCTATAGTTAGTTTCATCTATGAATATTCATGAAATGAGTGACTAATTTCTTTCTCAAGGTTCTTTTTTACTCATTTTCACATCTACTATGCTTGACTTCTTTTTAAAAATAAGATTATCCCACTTATAATTATCCATCAACCTCCTCCAGATGCCTTAAATGATCCCATACCCAACTATAACCTGGCATTGCTCTTAGTTACTCTTTCTCTTCTTAACAATAAAATCCAATTTTGATGATAGAGGCAGATTCTGTTCCGTTGTTTGTTGATTTGTTTGACTTTCTCCTTGTGGTTTGCATGGAGTGCACTTTTTCAGGAAGTGGTAATTATACATTTCAATACCTCCGTGCTTGTTATTTATCATGTCCCTCCTTTCACCATTTCCAGCCTAGTAGTTTAGGTTGATGCTGTTGCTATGATTCACAGACTCAAATTCTCATTTTTTAGTCAGTCTGGAATTTAATGTTTATTCTGATCTTAACTGGAAGGAGTAGCTGGTCTACCTATAACCTGAGAACAATAGATTGCCATTTCCTTATTGTTAAGCTACTTTTTGGTTATGTCAGTCTTCCCCATGTTTAGGTTCTAGGTCTCTTCTAGGAAGGTAAGCACGTACATGTATGTGACATGTAAGCAGGACCTCTTGGAATAATCTCTGAGCCTTCAACTTCTTTTGTTTATCAAATCCCAATCATATTTCCCAATATTTTTGTCATCCTTGTCATCTGTACCCACATTTGCACTCTACTGATTCTACCCTGAAAATAGCTGTACGATTTCTCCCTTCCCTATTATATTATTTAAAAAACCACTCTAGACCATGACACAATCAAACTTTCCTGACTCCTCCATCTCCAATGCATCCTTCACAATGAAGCCACAATACTTTTCTTAAGGCACTGATAGAACTCCATTACTGCCCTGGCAGGAAACCTTCCATGGCTTCAAACTGTTCATCACCTAAAATACAAATTCCTTATGCTATCATTTAAGGTCCTTCCCAATCATAGACACATATACTATGCCTATAACCTGTCTCCAACCCACCTGTCTAGCTTAATTTTATTTTCAAACTAAAAACTTGCTCATGCTAAAAATTTGGTCTACACTTTCCAATTGAATAAGCATTTGTGAAACATATAGCATGTAGGCATTCTGTTATCCTCCAGGGACCCCCAAAACAAACAAAAATAATCTCTTCCATCAAGGTCTTTGCATTTTACACCTGTTCACAAACACCCAAGGGCCAGCTTCTTAGCTTGCCTTTCTATTGATTGTTAGCAACAAAAGAATCTTTTGACACTCCCTTCCAACCCTGGATCAGGGATGGGGGAAAGGAGGTAGCATCAAGTCTACCTTTGGATGTTTGGCGCTCCCTTTGCTTCAAAGCATGGTTGTTTCCTTCTCCCCTCTCTAGTAAAGTGGATGGTGTTGCTATTGTGCTATTTCAAGGAAAAACACTTGATGATGATTTCATAATTCCAAGTAGTTCTCTGACATTCAAAATTACAGAAGTGTCTGTTCTTCCCTGGCATGCTTTTCTACCTAAGATTGTACATTATCAACTCACTGCAGTTTCCAACCTGTATTAGTGACACATTTTGCTGTTTGTAGGCACCTTCATGTCCTGGAGATTGCTTACCTTCTGCTGTCTTTCCCTCATGCCTACCCATGGACCTTTTTCTCCACTTGCCATTAGAAGATGATGGCCATCTCTAGATGTGATCAGAAGAAGAGTGTCCTCTAGCCTGTTCTCTCGCAGTTCCCTTGTGTTCATCAACTTGTTACTGTCTAAGGTCTCCAGCAATCCTAAATCAGTGTTTATTGTAATTAATGGCAAGTAACTCACTGGCCAATTAAGTCATGTTGGCTAAGCTGAATGTGAAACACTTGGAAACGGGTGGCCAGAGCCATAACTGGCGATTCTTATGCCCAGGGACAGCACAGTGAAGCATACCTTGGATAAATGCCATCTACATTTTAGGAACAACTCAGTAGAGGACAAAGTCTTAAATGAGGATTTCAGTTTACTCATCCCAGTTTGGGGAAAGCCTGAGACCCCTAGAGAACCCCTCAGACCCGTCTAATGTAATGGATCCACTGTAATGGAGAGAGCAATTGACCAAGTCATAAACTCTGAGTCCAGGTCTTCCTCAGTTCAAATCTGTCTAGCATGTTTTGATTATTTAGCCATTTGAAAAATGTTGTGGTCTATTGCTTAAGATTTTGGTCTAAACTGGTAGAAAGATGATAGGAGACGTCTGGAGTCAAGCCAAGGAAGAGCTTACCACCAAGGTGTGGCCATGTTGCTTCATGAGGCAAAAGAATTGCCCTGGGTGGTGTCTGAGACTCCTTCCTGATTCGAATGTATTCTCCTGTGGCCTGAAGACTTGAAGGCTGGAGAATAGAGAAAGGCAGAGTCAAAGGAGATGATATGTCAGTTCCATGATGTTTCTCTTACTGGTTTGCCAAGAGGCCTCTTGAGAGTGGAGCAATTTGCAAACTAACAGGCCATGAAAACGAGCTATTATTAAACTCCCATAATAGAATGTCACCAGCATCATCTTCCAAAAATAGTCAGAAAAAGATAAGACACTGAACTAATCAGAGCCTCGGACCACCTCTGCACACAGTAACTGGGTTGGACAAAAAGAAGCGCTGAAGTCAGGCAAACAACCATGTGCCTGGTTTTCTTTGAATAATTATGAGTAACCGTTTATTTGAGTGAATTCAACCAGTTGTTGAATCAGAGAGTGGGAAGGGAATGTGTAAGTCATCTAATCCATCTCAAGCCTCCCAGATTTTAAATTTGTGATTTGAAAAAACTGAACTCAATTGAATTGAAATGCTTACTAATCCTTTCAAACGCCCTGTGCACTGTGAGTGTTCCTGTGTGGTCTAATTCGGGGTCGGTCATTCATCAATATGTTGAGTCATCAGGGATGGTGGCTTCCAACGCACCGAGGAAGGCTTTTGACTTGAGGCATTGCTTAAGGATTCCAAATTGGGGTCTCTGCAGTTTGAGGGACAAGAAAATGCTCCTTTCATAGAAAGATCATCATTGGGGGAGATGCTTCTGAGCTTCTAGGTTTGCTCCAATGTTTGTGTTGTTCAACGTGTATTAGCCCTCACGTTCAAGCGGTCTTACCAATGATGCTTCTGACGAGGAGAGGAGAGGAGAGGAGAGGGGAGGGGAAAGGAAAAGGGTGGGGAAAGGAAAAGGGAGGGGAAAGGAAAAGGGAAGGGAAGGAAAAGGGAAGGGAAGGGAAGGGAAGGGAAGGGAAGGGAAGGGAAGGGAAGGGAAGGGAAGGGAAGGGAAGGGAAGGGAAGGGAAGGGAAGGGAAGGGAAGGGAAGGGAAGGGAAGGGAAGGGAAGGGAAGGGAAGGGAAGGGAAGGGAAGGGAAGGGAAGGGAAGGGAAGGGAAGGGAAGGGAAAAGGGAAGGGAAGGGAAAAGGGAAGGGAAAAGGGAAGGGAAGGGAAAAGGGAAGGGAAGGGAAGGGAAGGGAAAGGGAAAGGGGAAGGGAAAGGGAAAGGGAAGGGAAGGGAAAGGGGAAGGGAAGGGAAGGGAAGGGAAGGGAAGGGAAAGGGGAAGGGAAGGGAAGGGAAGGGAAGGGAAGGGAAGGGAAGGGAAGGGAAGGGAAGGGAAGGGAAGGGAAGGGAAGGGAAGGGAAGGGAAGGGAAGGGAAGGGAAGGGAAGGGAAGGGAAGGGAAGGGAAGGGAAGGGAAGGGAAGGGAAGGGAAGGGAAGGGAAGGGAAGGGAAGGGAAAGGAAGGGAAGGGAAGGGAAAGGAAAGGGAAGAGAAGGGGTGTTCCAGACTAATCTCACCATTTGTAGGAGCACTTGGGGGAGCAGGGTTTGGAAGTAAAAGGCTTTCCTCCACATATGTGTATATCATAATGAGATCAAAGTTGTCTGGTTTTTACCTTAATACATTCAAACATGTTTAGTTGTATCTTTATGGCATCAGTGGAGTCTTTAAAACTAACAGATAGCTCCACTCACATTCAGATGTTTTAGCTAGAATAATTTCTTGTCCATGTCTTCAGAAAATGGGTCACCTCAAAGATAGAGAAGGACATTTCAGTAAAGCATCACTCTATCCAGGCAGTAGCAATTGTAATGTTCATCATCTCCCTGGATCAACACAAGATTGATGGAAGGGCTGTCCTCTCTAAACAATGAAGCGGGGATTCTGGCCTTGCGTGATTGTTTTAATCTAATTTAAAAATTATGGTGAAGAACATTATACACAGTAACAGCAATAATGCACAATGGTCAGATGTGAATGATTTTATTATCAGCAATGCAAAGATCCAGGAAAATCAAGGATCTCATGATGAAAAAGGCAAAGTGACTTCCCAGAGTCACATAGCCAGTAAATGACTGAGGCTGAACTTGAACTCAGGTCTTCCTGACTCCAGGGCCAGAAAGGTGCCACCTCTCCACCTCTCAATATCCCTGTAAGAAAGCTAGACTCAAAATCATTTCAATAATTAATGTTGATCCCTGATAACTGATTATAGAACATAAATGTTACAATTAAATTAATAACTCCAGGTTCTTAGTTTCAAGAGTTTATTAATAATTACTTGACAAAGAGAAAGCAGATAGGTAGAGAGTAAAGCCTAATCTATTCTAAATCTGACCCCGTGTTTCTCCACATGGCTGTCTCTCTCAGCCTCCACCATGGTCCTCCACCACTGCTGTCCAAGGGAATAGATAGAGACCACCCCCTTGTCCTCTTTCCTTTATCCTCTCTTAGTGCCTGCATGCATCACCCATGTGTTTACGTGATGTCCAGTCATGCAGCATAGACACACAGATGGGATGATCTGGGTCAGATGGGCAGGAAGTCCATGACCCTAGTGAAGGAGGGGGTTCTTTTTATACATAATTCCACTTTTCTAGAAGTGGAAGACTTTTGATAGGCATTATTGTTTACATTTTCAGACAGAGCAACAGTTTTGTTTAACTGTTTGGTCTTGAACAATGAAAGGCTCAGATATGATTAGGAAATGTAGTAAAAAAAGTGTCAATAGTACAAAAGTGAAGACCAAAATATAAATTATAATAATGACTATAGTTACTTATCTTTCCCACTCAATGCGCTTCACATAAGGTGATAATAGGACAACTACCCATGTGATCCCCTCCTCCTCTTCCTCTTTCTTCTCTTCTCCTTCTTCTGATAACATCTCCCTTCCCTCTTATCTCCTCCTTTTCTCTAGTTGTTGTCTCCTTGTCAAAGCCAGCCTCTTTAATCCTATAACTTCTCATCTATTGGTTCTTCCATTCTAACTACAAATATGTTCAGTTTCCCTGGCACTAAAAACTTCACATCATCCTAGCATATACTTAAATTATGATTCTATATTTCTATTTTTAAAATAAAAATTCAAAAGACAAGCATTCCTTTCTTCTTCATCTCTGTTGGAAATAAGAAAAAAGAACCTTCGTAACAAAATGCAAATTCAGCTAGGTCTTGATTAATACAAATAAGGAATCTCCTCAAGTGGTAGAATGTACTTGAATTTGCCCTATGCTAGGTTATAATTATGTAGAATATGGTAACTGGTTCCATCCCAATGGAAATATATAGGATGAATTTGAATAATGTGATTACTTCAGAGGATTCATTATTCCTGCCTATTGAGATTGATGTGTATGTGTAAACCAAATATTTTCACTGTTCATGTCCAAAAATGTGTCTCCTTCTGCATCAAGTGTACATCGTTTGTGAAGAGGTGAGTGCTGTCCATCATCATTGGTCCCTGAAAACATGGCTGGTCATTGCATTGATCATATTTCTTACATTTTTTTAAAAGGTGTTTGCCTGTGTGACCCTGGGCAAGTCACTTGACCCCCATTGTCTAGCCCTTACCACTCTTCTGCCTTCCAAGATGTAGGGTGAGGGATTGGGAAAAAAAAAGGTATTTGCCTTTACAACGCTGTATTTATTGTATAAATTGTTCTTCTGAAGAGATTTCTTCTTTACAGACATGGGGGAGGCCTGAATATAGAATATTTAACATAAGGTTAGAAATTTTTTGATTTGTCATTTGGTTTTGCTGATTTTTTTCCTCTTTTGTCTTTGACAAATCATAAATACTTCCTAGCTATTGCAAATGGGCAAGTCACTTCACCCCCATTGCCTAGGCCTTCCCACTTTTCTGCTGTGGAACCAATATATAGCATTGATTCTAAGAAAGATGGTAAGGATTTTTTTTAAAAACATTTGTTATAAGGGATGACTCTGAAGACTTAGAGAGAGAGATACAGAGGGAAACTTAGGTGAGGCCAACACAAAAGATAATAAAATTTTGTTAAAAAGAAAGATTATCTTCTTGGTTCTCCACTTCACTTTGCATCAGTTCATATAAGTTTTCCCAGATTTCTCTGAAACTATCCTTTTCATCATTTCTACTGGTATACTATGTCATTTTCCTCCGAACATATTGAGTTCAGCAATTCCCAAATTAACAGGTACCCCTTTCCCCTTAGATTCTAGTTCTATGGTACTTTAAAAAAGTTGCTATAAATAATTTTGTACACAATGGTCCTTCCCCTTTTTCTCTGATCTATTTGAGATATTGGACTGGTAGTAATATTACTTTTGTCAAAGGATCTGCACCATATCTTTGGCAAGGTTACAAAATGCTTTCCAAATCTGAGCCAGTTTACTTCTCTGTGGCACAGAGGATAGAGTACTAGACCTGGAGGAAAAAAGACTCACCTTCCTAAGTTCAAATCTGGCTTCGGATCCTTACTGGCTTTGCAACCCTGGACAAGTCACTTAATCTTGTTTGCCTCAGTTTCCATATATGTAAAATGAGCTGGAGTAGGACATGACAAAGTACTCCCAAAGCTTCGCCAAGAAAACCCCAAATGGGGTCATAAAGAGTTGGGTGTGATTGAACAACTGAACAACAATAACACCAACAGAATATTTATGTGCCTATTTTTCCATATCCCTACGATATTTGTTGTTTTCTTTTATGTCATTCTTTTTCTTCTGATCCATGTCAGATGCATTCTCAGAGTTGTTTTAACTTACGTTTCTCTAATTAGTAACTCTTTGGATAACTTTTCATATGATGTACTAGACTGAATTTCCAAATTGAAGAGTTGCTTTTTCGTACACTTTGACCACGTATCAGTTAGGGAATCTGCTTCTTTCCACAGGTCTCTCAGACTCAACATATCTAAAACAAAATTCTCTTCTCCCCAAATTCCAGCCTTCCTCCTAATCTCCCCATTGCTGTCTCATACAGTGCCTTAACAGAATTTGTTTTCCTTTTTATGGGTGACAAACCCAGAAGAACTTCAGACATAGAGAATTGGGGGTGGGAGAGGAGTAGCAAGGGATAGTTAGACTCTAAGTGCAATTACTGTCGGTGGGAAGAGCAGCCCTCATTCGTGAAAGGCTTGGATGAAAAGCCAACCCAGAATGAGAGCATGGGAGTGCCAGGTGGTGGCAACGGCTCCATTTGGCATTACAGGTGGGTGGAGAACTATGACATGAAGGAATAGAGATAATAGTTGCCTTGAGAGTCTTTTCATGAATGCCAACCCCCCCACCCCACCCCAACAGACAGACATGCACACACACACACACACACACACACACATACACGAGAAGGTAAGCCCACTTCTTTTCCCAAGGCTAGTTATTCCATTTGTAGATCACTCTAGATATACTGATACATGGAGTCATCAGTTCAAACCTAGAGGGGATCTTTGAGATCAACTAGTAAGAACTTTATTGGAATGATATTTTATACATGAAGCTTCTAAGCTAAATAGAACAAGTGCATCCCCTTGTTCATTTGACAACACGTCGCAAATGCCTTAAAACAACTAGCATATTCTATAGGTTTTTTTCCTCTGTTTAATATCCCTAATTCCATCTATTGACCCTTACAAGGAATTATATTGGAGACTCTCAACAGCCTGGTCATCCCCCTGTGGAGGACCACCAGCTTCTCAGTGCCTGACCTCAAATGTGGCAGCTAATGTGGAACCCGATAACGTGGTCCATGTTACGTATCCCGAATATTTATTTTGAAATCTTGGAATTCAAACGCCAGCTGCTGATGCCTATATTCCTTCATAAGTACAGGTAACAGGTGGGAGCTTTTGAGCGATGTTTAAGAACAGCTGGATTTGTCCTAAGGCATCCTATGTAGAGATCATCTCCAGCTGCGGCAGCTCGACTTCAGGAGCCACGTCTAGAATACCAAGGTAGGAGTCAGGAAGATCTGAGTTCCAAACCAGATTCAGACACTGAGTAGCTGTGTGATCCTGGGCAAGGCACTTAGTCTCATTTCCTTCATCTTTGAAATGAGGATAATAATAGCATCTGCCTTCCGGGCTTGCCGTGAGACTCCAATGAGATATTTGTAGTGAATGTATAACAGTGCCTAGTACATAGTACGTGTTATATAAATGTTACCTGCTATTATTATTACTATTTTATTGCCTCCTGCTCACACATTCTGCCTCCTCTAAAGCAGTCTACAATTAGATTAGCTTTGCTGGCTGCCGTGTCATACTGTTGATTCATCCTGAGCTTTCAGTCCCAGAACTTCTCCAATGAGCTGCTGTCTAGTCCCTTCCCTCCCCGCTCCGTCCTCTGTTTGTGAGGCTGACTTGGGGAACCCACGTGTGAGACTTTATATTTATCCCTCTTCAATTTCATCTTCTTCTACTTGGCCCCGTAGTTTAGTCTGTTAATGCAATTTTGGATCCTGACCCAGTCTTGCTTAAACTCGCTTTGTAAAAAAATCCTTTGTCATTGCCTTGTAGATCACCTGGCTGTGTATTAGGATAACTCGTTTAGGAACAATAAGCATTCTATTATGGTTTGGCCCTAAATCCTGGAGAGTCAAAGAGAAAAATTGACCAATAAATTAATGTGTTTTTTTCTTTGTCATCAGTCGCTTTCCCATTTGGGGCCCTTGGTTTAAACAGATGTTCACATCATAAATTGCAGTTCCCACGTGAAATGTTATGTCATAAAAAAGTCTTCCTGATCCCAGAAGATGTTGAGATGTTATTCTGATGCATGAGGACTGCTAACCCTCCGAATTCCCCTGACCACGGCTGATCCAAGCGAAGAATCCGTTCTTTTCTGAGGGCGAGTCTAATCCCGGGTCTTTATTCACCTGATACAGCCCAGTCCGTGTGTTTCCTGAACTGGCTTCCTTCTGAGGCTTGGAAGCCCCAGACACTCCAAAGCAAAGGCTTGTGGACCCAAAAGCACCAAAGTGTATTTATATCCTGCTAGAAGTTTTATGGATTAGCTTCCTCACAGCAAAGCATGAGGCAGGTCATATGGAGGCAATTCCCCTGTTCATGGATGATGAAACTGGCTCAGAGACGTGAAGTCACTTTCCTTGGGCCGTACAGGAAATGAGGCAGGATCTGAAGTCTGTTTTCCTGATTCTAGAAGAGTTATTGGAGAGTAAGTTCTGCATGCCTGAGCCATGATAATGAGCACGGTGTGCCCCCAATGTTACAAACAGAGAGGCAAATGGACCAGAAGACATTAGGAGGCGATAGGGATGGGCTCTTCCAATCCTTCCTGTATCATTTCCTTTCATCAGCTTCCACAGTTTCTCTCCCCCGTCTGTATTTTCAATAAAATTCCTAATCATGGCAACTAACTCAAATTGGGTTCTGAGTTCCTGAAACATTATCTCTTGCCATTTCCTTACTCCATGACATGAGACAAAACGCTCGAGGTGAGACCAAGCTCTGGGTCGAGGATTTCCTTGATTCTCTAATCATCGTCATCCTCCTCCTCCTCCACAACAACATCTCCCAATGATCACACAACCATGAGTCTGATGACACCGACAGACTGAGAGAAGGGGAGGCAGGGTGTTGGCCCCCTTTTGGAGCTTCTGTTGGATCTTCACACACAGCATGGAGTGGGAGGGGGTTCAGATAAGAAGGGGAAGAGAGACGATACCTCTCCACAGCGGGAGAGTCACCTGAGGTTTTATCTACTGCCAGTCTGCTCCACTTTCCATTCGTCAAAGACATCCCACTCTAGGATGTGCCCTAAAGCATTCCTCTGATTCCCTGTAGAATGCAAGTCTTTTAAGGACAGGTCCTGCCTCGCTTCCTATCTCTAGCATCCAGCACGAAGCCTGGCACAGAGGGTATTACTGCTACAAATACTTCCTGGATAGTCATTTGCTCACTCAACACCCCCCCCCCTCCAGGGCTTCCCAGAGGACCCCAAACCAGTCATGATAACTGCCGTTTATATTGTGCCATGCAGTTTCACATGGTTCATCCTTCTTCATTATACCCCTGTAAGAAAGAGTGTCTTCTTAGCACCATTTTGCAGATTAGAACATTAAGGCTCTGAAGCTTTTAAAAAAGTAATGATTGCTTTGTCCGTCTGCACCTCTGCCATCTCTGCATGTCTCTGTGGGAAATGACTTGTAGTACATGCTGAGACTGCAGTTTGTTTGTCTGGCTGCACAGTAAGTAGCCCACTTTGCTCTACGTCGCCCAGAAGGGGCATGTTCAAAACGTGTCCAGTTGAACTCGCCAATCCAGGATCTCTCTCTGTACTTGGAAGCTTCTCTACCCAAACATTCATCAAAGATCCTGAGACCAACAGCCACGTCCTTTCCGAATTCTTCCAGCACTGAAAAGATCCCATTAACAATGCACATCTCTCTGGTTGGGAAGGCTCATGACCTTGGCAGACAACCTCCCTGTATTTTAGTTCATTAAAACCCTTTCTTGTTGTCAATCCCCATATTCTTGACTCGGTGTGTGGTCTCCACTTCCCCTGAAGGTCCAGTCTTGGACTTCAAAATGGCAATTTTCCCACAACAACCCTGCAGGAAATAATGTCTTGCATTTGCATTATCTTTTTACCATTTCAGAATCCTTTCAAAATGAGACTCCTGCTTTCTTAACATAAGAGTCTGGTTAAGGATAAGGCAGAAAGCAAAGAAGGGTTTCCTTTTCCATTCTTTGGGAGGCAAGGAGATCAGTAACGTCACTAGGCTATCCCTCGTGTGAGTTGGAGTTGTCTCGGAGCATTGTAGGTAACCCCCTTTTCCTTATTATTTTTCAAGGCTATGTAATTTTAAGTGATTCAAAGTTGAGACTCCTTGTTAATGGACTAATGGAATGTCTCCTTCTTCATGCAAGAAATCAGTCTATTCCCAGATCTACTCATCGGGCCATATACATTCAGACCATGATCCCTCCTATGGCAACATAGAGTTTATTGATGTCTTCTTTCTCAGATAATCTTGCCTAGTCTCTGATGCTGGTGGGGCCTATCTACCATTAACCATGACATCAAGTAATAGGGTTTTTTTGTTCATTGACGTTGTCAAAGGGTCTTTGGATCTAATCCACTTGTGGCTTTTACCTCATCGAGTAAAACTCAACACATTCAACAAATAAGTAGAAATCCATCCAATCTAGGTATCAGTATTTTAGTCGTAAGTCCATCGGCATCAGTGAAACCGCAATATGGAAGCACAACTTCAATTCTGTTTAAGAATCACAAAACTCGAGGGCAGCTGGGTAGCTCAGTGGATTGAGAACCAGACCTAAAGATGGGAGGTCCTAGGTTCAAATCTGGCCTCAGACACTTCCCAGCTGGGTGACCCTGGGCAAGTCACTTGACCCCCATGGCCTAGCCCTTACCACTCTTCTGCCTTGGAGCCAATACACAGTATTGACTCCAAGACGGAAGGTAAGGGTTTAAAAAAAAAAAGAATCGCAAAACTCTGGGCAAGAAACTGAAGATCTTTGGACCAATGGTCATTATTTGATCAATGCTGCCAGTCAAAAGCCAGGAATATAGGAAAGCAAAGTATGAAGGAAGAGAATAGGGGATTGGGGAATGGAACAGCTGGTTAAGAAGGTTGTGTCTGAGGATGGGAGCGTGAACTAGGATTCCACAGAATCTCAAAGCAGGGAGGGACATCATGAATTATTTAATTCAGTCCCCCTGCTTGAACAAAAATCTTCTCTCTACCTACAATGTATCCAAAAAGTGGTTAACTAAACTTTGTTCAAAGAACTGTTGGGAGGGAATTCCCAAGTCAGCCCATTCCAATTTTGGATTGCTCTAATTGTGAGGAGCTTTTCCTTCTGTAAGTCTAATTCTGACAGATTTTAGAGGAGAGGAGAGATGTACTAGACTAAAAATAAGGACCAAGAAATGAATAGGGCTACTGCTTGTGGTGGGTTGGCCAATGATAGATAGGAGAAAGAAGGCAAAACAACTCAACGCTTACTAAGCTTCTGTTTTCTCTACAAAAAAAGTTCAAGTTCTATTTAGATTGAAAAATATTGGACAGACATAGGCAGATGAGTATTCAAATCCAAAGTATTGCATAGACAAGAGAGCCTCTAAGTGCTCTTCTGGAATGCAATCATCAGAGCCAGATGATTTACATCACGGAGTAATAAAAGACATGGTGGGGGGATTGTCGAACCTGATCATGGAGATCAGACAGTTTAGGTCCAGGGAACTTTCAAAGAGAAGCAATGAGCTTGACTTGAACTCCTGGAAAACTTCTCAGACCTATCTATATCTTATGAAAGAGAGCATCAGAGAGTATAGAGAGAGGAAATGGAGGTCACAGCGTCAGCACAGTTTCAAGATAGAAGGGCACTAGATTTAGCCCATTTCCTTTTTTGACAGATACCTAAACTTAAAAATCAGGGAAATTCATTCTGTATGGTTTCCCTGGAGCTCAACAAAGCATTAGATATTTTCTTTCATGATATTTCTGTCATCTGGGGAAAATTTAGGCGAGATAGTCAAGGTCCAGAACGTCTTGCACAAACAGATTCCAAAATTATCATTCGTGGATCAGAATCTGTTTTGAAGAAGGCCTTTAGGGATTTCCCTGAGGATCTGCACAGTTTACTATTTTTTTATTAGTAAGAGGAACAAAATCGCAAATAGCCCAGTTCTCAATATCAGAAGAGGATCCAACTTAGGCACAGCAGCGAACTCATTGGATGAGAGCATCCGGACCTAAAGATGTCTCAGCAGGCTACACAATGGGTCTGAGTCGCAAAAGTGAAATTTCAACAAGGACAAATGCAAATTCTTCAGCCTGGATTTTTAAAAAATCCACTTGAGAATGAATAAATAAGTGAGGCATGACTGGATAACTGTTTATGTGGAAAATGAATATCCAGAGGTTTTCAGTTGGATAGACAATCAATTTATTCAGTATGAATAAATGGGTTTAAACAGCCCAAAAAATAACTGAGGCCTATATCTGTGTTAACAAGACCTAGTGTGTAGGATTAATATCCCAAGACCTTTGACCCAGCATGCCTTGAGTATCTTATTAATTCTAGGAGCAAATTTTAAGATGGGGAACAGACAACAAAGAGAGGGTAGGACGGAGAATAAACCTGAATGACCCCCACCCCCACCACCAAAAGAAAAAGGGATTTTAAAAATACTTTTTCTATCATGCACTCATTATTCAACTAGTTGGTCTCAGAAGTGCCATCTAACTCAACGATTCGGGTTTTTCCCAAAAAAGATTTGAACAATTCTTGGATCAGATTCTGACTCCTGCCATGCCCACTGTCTAACCCTGCACTGTCTGGGAAATGGGCATGTGCATTCCTGAGATCCTGAAGTAAGAATTCCAGTTCGTGTGTGAAACATATACCTTTAAGATATAGCTTGGCATTCTCCAGTCATGACTTTTCTGCCAGCTCAGACTACTTTGAGAAGCAGCTCACTGTTGAAACTTGTGAGCCCACTGCCAACGTCACTCAAGGAAGACGGCCAGTGCCAGGAAAAGAAGATGCTTTGACCTGGCGTTTCAGGGAGTGGCCCTTCAACACTCCACAAAAGCTTTCTTTCTTTGTGCCTTTTGGACCAGGAACTTTATCTGTTCCCGCTGACTTGGGGGATTGAAGAATGACTGACTTAATTTCTCCATGGTCTAGTATTAAGGGTTTACTCCTTTCTCTGTCTGTCTCCTTGTTTCTCTGTCTATCTCTTTGTGTCTCTGCGTTTGTCTCTGACTCTATCTGTCTCTGTTTTGCCTCTGTCTCTCTTTCCCTATAAAGTAACGATGCAGAATCCTTGAGATATCAAGTAGCAGTCTCAGAAGGTTAATAAGAATATTTGACACCTGAGTCCCCTACTGATGGATATTGTTAACTCCTCCTTCAGAGATGGCAAACTCGCTAGTGCCATGGAACATATGGTGGCCTCTTCCCTGCCAAGGAAACCAACAGCCTTTGCCAGATACTTGGACCACTGTCGCTGGCTGTCAAACTGCCCTTCCCTTGGGATTGTAATTGAGATTTTCCCAGGTATTGTTTGTTCTGAGTCTCTTCTCTGTCTGAGCACTGTGGTATCATGGTGACAGGCATGCTAGAAAAGGGTTGGATTTGAGAGATCGATGAGGGAGACGATAAGGGGAGCTATCTTTCTTCTCTGATCTCTTCGCTGATAGGAAACTGAAGACAGCGGCGCCCTCAAGGTTATGCTTCAGAAATTCACGTGGCTCTCCATGTAAGGAGTGCCCAAAGGCCAGGATGGCTGGGATTGCCATGATATGTACAGCCAAAAGAGACCCTTCAGATCATCAAGCTTAAACCCTCTATTTACCAGATGAAGCAGAGAGAAAGCCGATAACTTTTCCAAGATCATACAGGCATCACCAGCTGAGATATGAACCTCCATTTTTGGACTCCAAATCCAAGATCCTTTCTGCCTTCCACCCTACCTCTTGTATCAAGGTTTAACATCTTCACTAGGCCAGGTGCCCATGGCCTGGAGGTCTATATGTGCTAAATGGAATCAGTTCCCTTAAAAACTTGGAGGTCATAGCAGCTCTTTTTGTAGTGGCAAAGAACTGGAAATTGAGAGGATGTCCATCCATTGGGAAATAGCTGCACAAATTGTGGTACATGTTGGTGATGGAATTCTATTGGGCTCTAAGAAATTATAAACAAGGTGATTTCAGAAAAAGCTGGGATGATCTGCATGAAATGATGAAGAGTGAAATAAGCAGCACCAGGACAGCATCGCACATAGTAACAGCAATATTATATGATGATCAACCTTGAACACTTGGCTACTCTCAGCAGTGCGATGATCTGAGACAATTCAGAAGGAGTTATGACAGGGAATGCAAGCTCTCTCCAGACCAAGAATTGTGGGAGTCAAGTGGATGTGGATCAAAGCAGACTATCTTTCACATCAGTGTGTTAGTGTGCCAGGACCAATATAGACGTGCGTTTGGCATGATAACAAAAATAAAATTAAACAAAAAGAAGTTTGAGGTCAGTTGGACAGAGCCTCTGGATTCCTGAGGAGCAACTATCAGGGAAGAAAGCACGATGGTGAAAGTGTGACCCTACATGCAATATGGAATTAAATAAATGCATAGAGAAGCTTCCATTTCCTCCAACGGGACATGCTGGAAAGTTCATGAACGGGGAGGAAAGTTGGTGGAAATAAAAAGGACCTTTCAAGAAAGAGGGATATTGAAATGGTGCTCATCCACATTGATTTTACCAATAGGACCCAATGACTTTCCCATCCCGTAGCCAGAGAGTAATTCTACTGGGAATTACATGTCATTGATCCAGACCTATTTCCATTTATTGATATTGGCATGGGGGGGCACCTCTCTTTAGATCACATCCACAATTGTCTCTCGGGGTTTTCCCCACTACAGTGGAATAATGGCACAGCATAGGTGTGTGACTCTCAACAATCTGCTTACCCAATTCCATTTGCCTTCATTTCTCAATTGTAAAATAAAGGCAGCACCTCCCTTCTGAGGTGGTTGTGTGATGGACTTGATTGGAAAAAGCTGCCTCCCTGAAGCTAATGTGGGGACTAATGTCCCTGACTGCCACCGGGCTCATCCTCTAACATCCAGACTCCATTGCCCACCTTGTTTATTCGGAGAACTCTTCCAGAATATTTTCCTCATTCTTCCTCCTTGGCTCCCTTCCTCTCAACAACATGATGCTTATGTTTTTATACATCATGCTTTGCTACTGTGGTTCAGTTGGTTTGGTCATAGCCGACTCTTTGTCACCTCATTGCGGCGTTCTTGGAAAGATATCGAAGTGGTTTGCCATTTCTTTCCCCCGAACCTTTTACGGATGAGGAAATTGAGACAAATAAGGTTAATAATAAGTGACTTGACCAAGGTCATGTAGCTAATAAAAGTACAAGCCCGGATTGGAACTCATGGATATGAGTTTCCTTGTCTCTGGGCCTGAGACTCTATCCACTGTTCCACCTGGCTGCCCTGTACATCATGTATGTAGTGCATTTGCTCTCCCTCTTTAGAATACACACTCAAGGAGTACAAAGATGGTGTCGGCCACACAGTAGGTGTGCAGCATAACTGTGCTGCTGCACCCAGCCTGGATGTCCTGAATTTGAAGGGTCTCCTGCAAGCCATGATGAAGCATTGGGCAGGCGTGGAGGCTGGGGATAGATGGTGTCCAAACAACAGGGTGAAAAGGGAAAAACTCATTGGATCCAGCTGTGGTTTTAGTGAGATGACACCCCCCTCCCCGAACTCAAACGGACGTAAGAATTGTTTTGTTTTCATGGACTTGACGGGTCACGATAACATAATTTTCCTCGGCAGAACAAGACTGAGACTCTCTTGTCCAGGAGCAAAAATATCACTCGATAAAGTCTGTTTCTTGAACAAATATTCATCAAAGTATATTCTGTTTGTGTGTGGAGGAGGCTCACCCACTATTACCATCTACCTGTGGCTCATGATTTCCCATTACATGCCAGGAATGAAGATCGAGCTGACTCTCCTGTAATCTGCACCTTATTTGCCATAAAAATAATGGTCATTTGTCCTTCTCCAGGCCTTTGATCCCTCTGCAGATCGCCAACCTTTCATAAAGATGATCAAAACTAAAGTAATAGCACTTCCAGTTCTTCGACATGCCAAGGAGGGTTCTCATCTGGACCAGGGGGGTCCTGAATTCATCAAACAGGGGAGGGGGAGCCCCAGAAAATGAAGAAAGAAGCTCCACTTCTGGCCAAGCAACTGCCCGCCCCATCCCACAATACTCTTCTTCGGGTCCTCCTGGGAACCTGTCACAGGCCAGCACACCAGCCAGAGGACCTTGACCCAATTCCTTTATCAGTTCCCAGATACTGTCAAACGTGTGAAAATGGCCAACCACTTTGGCTGGAATCGGCTCATATTTTCCTCCATTTCTCCATCTCTCCCATGAAATCTTTTGCATAGCTTTTCCTTCACAATTACTCATTTGTAATATAGGTGACCGACACCTCTTCATTGCTTTAAAATCAGAAACACTCTGAGAGAGGAAGTACAGGGTCATAGAAAGTGCCCCACAGCTAGAATTGATTCCCCATCTTTTTTTTAAACCCTTCCCTTCAGCCTCAGAAGCACTATTGTGTATTGGTTCCAAGGCAGAAGAGCAATAAGGGCTAGGCAATGGGAGTTCAGTGACTTACCCAGGGTCACACAGTTAGACAGTGTATGAAACAAGATCTGAACCCAAATCCTTCTGTCTCCAGGCCTGGCTCTCAATCCACTGACCCACCTTGCTGCCTCCTGACTCCCCATTTTTGACCTGGGTTGGAATCCTGGTTTTTGGCCACTTAGTTCAAGCTTCTTGAACCTCATGGTCTGAATGGGTGGATTGCTCAATTGGCCATCCCCACACTCTGCTGACAGTCATGCCACCCTGAACCATTCAAACATGGGAGCTTTTTAACCTGTGCTTCAGCTTCTTCACCTGCTAGGTAAGGGAGTAGCTCCTTTCCAAGGCTCCTTTGGGCTTTTAATCCCACAATCCCTTCTGCATGTGTGGCCCAGCTTCACCTTGGTGTGCTCCAGTGAGGTATCGTGGAAGCCTGCATCCCTCACGAGGTAAACGGATCCCATTGGCTTGGATGGCTGTGACTCTGGACCTGGCGAGGCTGAGAGGGTCATTCTTTCAAGTTGCTCTTTCCCAGCATTCTCTTTTTCTTGTTCTCACTTTACCGTCTCTTGCCTGCTGAGGGTGAGGATGGCAGCCGCAGCCTTCGCTGAATGCTCTCTCTCTCTCTCCTGCCTGGTTCCAAGGAACGAGCCTGGGGCTCTCTGTTTCTGTGCTGTGTTATTTGTCCTCCATCTCAGGTGCTAGAGTTCATCTTCCCGGACCCGGCGGATAAAGCCACAGTAACTTCGGAGCCGGGACGGCAGGCAGGATGACGTAGCTGGTGAGCCCAGCAGGGAGGCACTGAGAGGTCAGAGTACCTGGAACGCAAACCCAAGGTGGGGTTTTGGACTTGGAATTGGAACTACGTTCTATCAGAACAGAGCTGAGCCATGAAACTAGTCCCTTTTTCCTCCCCAGCAACTTAGATGGCCTAGAGAAAGGGGGTTCTCCATAAATTCTGGAACTTTAAAATAAAATGGCACTCATCAGGAACATTACACAACCCTGAAAAGATGAATAATGGTCACTGGCTGGGAGATCAAAGAGGAGTTGTGCTTGGGACTGGACCTTCAAAGATCGGGAGAATTGCAATAGGTGGGGATGGTGGGGAGGGCACCCCAAGAATGGCAAATTAGTGAGCAAAGATATGGAGATGGGAAAGTGCAGGCTATAAAGCAGACGTGTTTTAGTATACATATGGAACTTATAAACACTCAATCAAAGATATTCAGTGGAAGACCAAAACGTACTGCTATCCTTCCCCCAACCATCCTTTACTCCATCCACCATTTCTCTCGAAAACCAGAGTGATTTTCTTTACTTCTCTGGCAATTGCCTCTCCCTAGCTTGTTAAGTTCAAGCCCCCTGGATCAGATGACAAACATCCTTGGCAACTGGAAACAATGGAAGATGTTTTTACTAAAAGGCACTTTCAATCTTTAAAGATTTTAGGGAATTGAAGAGGTGCCAAGTATGGAGGAAGGGCCAGTTTCTGATTTTCTTCTGAGTGATGGGAGCTTACAAACCACAGGGTGAGCTATACGATGAAGGCTTTTTCCTCTCTGAGACACTGCAATTCTAAGGTTTCGGAACAAGATAAGGGTCTGCTCAACAAGAGATCAGAGAAAGACAGAGACAGAGAGAGAGGCAAACACAGAGACAGAGAATCAGTTCTCTCTGAGAAAGAGGTATGAGAAAGAGTTGACTTCCATGGGCTCCAGTAGAGTAAAGAGAAAGAGCCAGATGTCCAGTCTCTAACAGATGATGGGGAGTTCCCAAGTTCCAGCCAATGAGGGAGCAAACACAAGCCAACATTGGAGCCTGTGGGAGAGAGCCAGGAGGTCAGGACACCGGGAGGTCTGGCCCTAAGAAGCAAGAGGATGATGACAGGATGGAGGAAATATCTGCTCAGAAAAGCTACGCCCTTCCATTTGAAATAGTCGTTATGAATTTAGCAGCCCTCTTTGGGACAACGTCCTCTGACCAAAATGCCATCTTTTGAGAGTCACCCAGGGGTCCAGGAGGCATTTCTCTCGTCTTGACCAAAGTCTGAACTGCTCTTTACAGTTCAATGAAAGGCATTCATTACTGAGGTAGCATTTGTTCTGATGCTTTCCCGTACCATTCAGGAGAAATCTTGGACAGAGAAGACATGGCTACACCCAGGGGAAGTTATTATCTGGTCAGTTTGTTTCATTCAAGTAATACAGTCAGACAACTTTGACCACCAAAAGGTGAACATAGGATCTCAGGGCTGAGGGAGGTGCTGTGTGGGTGAGCAAAGGACTCTGCTAGCATTGGACCATCTCCTGCCCATCAGAATGGAGTAGCAAATGGCCTGGGGACCAGCACATTTCTTTGTGATCATGACTATCTTCAAACACCTCATCCTTCTGGGGCTTGTCAGCAATGGACACCTCAAGGGCTTTAAAGGTGCAAATAAACCCATCAGCCCCCTGAGGAAATGATTCTCTAATATCGAAAATCTGAAGGGCTTGGGGTCAGGAGGCCTGCAGCTGCCGGGGACATGCACCAGCTGTGTGACTCTGGGCAAGTCACGTTTACTTGTAGGACTGATGTGAAAGAAGCACTTTTAGGAGAGAGGAAGAAGGGAACACATAGTAAGAGAGCCTCTACTTTGTGCCAGAGGCTGTACAGAATGCTCTCCAACAATGACCTCATTAGATCCTCACCACAGCTCTGGGTGGTAGGTGCTATTATTATCTCAATCTTACAGATTGGGGAGGAAATGGAGAGAACCGGGGAGAGTGGACAAGTAGTCAATTATGGGAACTGAGTCAACCACACTGGCTCCATTTGTGATTGGGTTCTGGAGCTAGCGCGCTTTCTCTTCAATGATGGGTCTAGTCCAAATTCAGTCTTGGGAGAAAACTTTATTCAATTGGGAGAATTTGGGGGTGAGGAGGGAACCTTACTGTATTGTCCCTGCATGGCTGGGGAGGTGAAGCACCCGTACCTGCTGTTGAGAGACTCTTCGCCAAGGATCTGTGTTCGGCTGACCAGAAACCCAGTTGGGTCCAAAGACTGATCGTACGTTTCAGGCAAGCCAGGTCTTATCTGAAAATTAGCCCATATGAATCAATTAGTTATCGTTCCCATGTTCCTTTGACTCTTTAGAGACTCTTAGGGGCAGGGGGATACCTCTTTGTCTGATTCCGGGAATCACACCTGCTCCTTCCCAATTAGGAAAATCCCTAATCTTTCCTCCAGTTAGAAAGCAGGTTACCTAATGTTGTATCGCTTCCATTTGGTGAATCGGCCCTATTAGTTAACTGTATTCATGTATAAAAGTCAGTCTCCCTCTGTGTTCGTGGTCCAGGACTAATCTGGAAAGGGCTTGATGCCAATCTGTTAAGCAATTGCCATGCATGGCTTAAGAATTCAAATGCTCAGAATCATGAATTTTTGTTTCCCCACTCACTTCATCTTTGATTAGCCACAGACAGAAACTGAGGCAGACAGAGTTTGGATGACTTGTCCAGGGTCACACAGTTAATAAGTGTCTGAGGCTAGATTTACACTCAGGGCTTCCTATCACCATCTAGCTAAGCCAAGTAGATAAACTATCTCACTTGATCCTCACAACAACCCTGGGAGGTGGGTGCTATCATCATCCCCAGTTTACAGTTGAGAAAATGGAAGCAGACTGAGTTTAAGTACCTGGCCCTGTGTCACACAGCTAATAATAAGCCAAGTCACTAAGTATTTATTAAGGCCCTGGGCAAAGCACTGGGGATATAATGAAACATAAAAACTGTCCTCAAAGAGTGCACATTCTAGTGGGGGAGTCAACATGTATACAACTAGGTAGAGTCAAGATCTAAACTAAGTGGTCTACTCTGCCACTCTGAGAGGGGACAAGCTGGAAGGTAAGAGGTGAGAAAGGGAGAGGAGAGAAGGAAATACATACAGTGTTTGTGAAGAAATGCAGGATCGGACGAGATTGAACAATGGATTGACTGTGATTGGAGTGAGGAGTCAAGAATGACATTGAGGTTGGGAGCATGGGTGCTGGGGAAAATGTAGTTCCCTAATAAGAAATTAGGAAGTTGGAAAATGGGAAGGTTTCAGGGAAAGAGGAAGAGATGGAGTTCAGTTTGGGCCATTCTAAATTCAAGATGTGTATAATCGATCTGATGCAAGCAATCTGAAAGGCATTAGGTGATACAAGATTAGAGATCAGGAGAAAGTCTACCTCCAGAGAATGAACAGATAAATAGGAACAAACAAGACATTGTTTTGTGCATACATATATCTTTTTGTCACATGATACCTTTCTAGTATGGGGAGGGGAGGGAGTGAGGGAGATAGCTAGGAATTTTAATGTAACAAACAAATAAATACATTTTAAAAAAGAAAAATAGAGCCTAAGACTGGAAAAGGGATCAGAGGAACATAGGCATTGAGATGATAATTAAACTTACCAAGAACCAATGAGAAAACTGCAAGATAACATGGAAGGAAAAGGAAGAGAGCCCACAACTGAGCAATGGGGATTTCCATGGTTATTAGAGATGACCTGAATGAAGTTCCAGTAAAGAAGCCTGAGGAGTATTGAAAGATAGGAGAGGACTCAAGAGAGAGCAGGGTCATGAAAATCTAGTGAAGAGAAGAGCTCCAGAAGAAAGTCATCTAGTGTCAAGATGCCTTAGAGAGGCCATGAAGCATGAAAAATAAAAGTCATTATATTTGGGGGCAGCTGGGTGGCTCAGTGGATTGAGAGCTAGGCCTAGAGATGGGAGGTCCTAAGTTCAAATATGATCTCAGGTCCTTCCCAGCTGTGTACCCTGGGTAAGTCCCTTAACCCCCATTGCCTAGCCCTTAGCACTCTTCTGCCTTGGAACCAATACACAATATTGATTCCAAGATGGAAGACAAGGGTTTTTTTCAAAGTTATTATATTTGAGAATCAAGAGATCATTGGTAACTCTGGAGAACATTTTTAGTTGAGTAGGAAACCCACCTACAAAAAGTTTAGAGGAGGATGAGGGGAGAGGAAATGGAGGCACCTCGTCTAGATGACATTCTCCTATGAAGAGGAAAACAGATAGGATGATGACAAGTAGGACTCATATGTGAAGTGAGGGTATCTTCTTTTTTTCAGGAAAGGAAGAGGAACAGGCATATTTGTCAAGAAAAAGCCAGAAAATAGTAAAAGCCTGAAACAGAAAGAATGGAGATGATAGAGGGAAAATCTAGTGGAGAACTTGGGAGGCAATAGGATCGATCAGTGATGCATGTTTGGAGGCTGTTGTTTAGTCACTTTTTTCCAGACATGTCTGACTCTTTTGACCCCAGTTTCTTGGGTTTTCTTGGCAAAGATCCTGGACTGGTCTACCACTTCCTTCTCTAACTCATTTTATAGATTAGGAAACTGAGGCAAACAGGGTTTTGAACTCAAGCAGATAACTTCCTGACAACCAGGCCCAATACTCTATACACTGTGTGGCTTAGCTGCTCTAGGATAAAATGTCACCCCTCCCCTTGAGCCTGGAATAAAGGAGATAGTGGAGAAAGATGTCTTAATAACATGGGATAACAGGGAGGGAAGAATAGGAAACTTGGTGAATGAAAAACTTTTTTAGCTTAGTATTGGCTTTGCCTTCCCATGATGAAGCTATTGCTTTGCAAAAGTAAATGCTTAGGAACTGCTTGTGGGATTGAATGAATGATGGGAGACTGCCTCTTGGGGAAGAGATATGTTAAAACTTTTTGAGGTACAAAGGTCAGTGTCAAAGTCTAGGGCTACGATGAAGGTCTCTCACCAGTGACGCCTTCCTGCACAGCCTCAAAAATAATGAAGTTGGGTGGGGTTTGCAAATCCTTACACAGGATCAGTTATAATAGAATCATAGACCCAGAGTAGGAAGTGCTCACAGAGTCCTCCAGCCCAAACCTCCCTTTTGATCAGAAAGTGGAGACTCGAGGTTGTATACCTTGTACAGGGTCAAAACTGGCCCCCAGTAGCAAAGCTGGAATTTGACGCCATGTCCTCTAACTAGACATCTAGTGCCCTTGCCACAGGAGCAAAGTACAGAAGAGGTAGTCAGCTGCTACCATAGATTCCAGAAAATAATGCATCCATTCACCAAGTCGATCTTGGGCAGCCCCAAGAATCTTGATTCATTTTCCATTATCTCTGGGTTGGGTGAGTACTCTGTTGGCCCAGCTTGGCCAATGCAAGAAGACAGAGAGCAGAGTATGGCATCAAGATTCTGAATGGATAATCTCAACAGAATTTAAAGTCCTTGGCAAAACAGTATCAAGTATTTCCCAGTCATCTTCACCAAAGAGAGGATCACAGTGTCTTCAATGACAACAGTGCTCTGATGCCTTTGTCTATGATATAAATGGTACTGGATGAGAAGAGGGAAAACCAGAACATCATCTCAGTCTGTGACTCTCTTCCTATTGGAATCGAGGCTCTTTGTCCCTCTTTGGACTTGATATCTCCAATGCTCAGCTTGGTGTCTGTATGTCTGGGGTTTGATTGATTAATTGCCCATATAAATGAGGTCTTGGATCCACTGAAGAGCTGGGGGGTTGATATATGGCCATCACACTTCAAATGACAGACATGCAGTAAGTAACATGGTGTAAAATCCATCTGCTCCCAGTAATAGAATTGTTCCAAACTCCTGGAGAGAATAGCTCCCCTGTGGTTAAGGCTCTTGGAGATGACAGGGGATGTTTGCTTGCTCTTTTTGCCTTAAAAACAATAAAATGATAGCCTGAGCCACGTCCAGCATGACTTTGGCTCTGGGAAAGCCAATATGATTCTTTTTCCACCACAAAAAGCCTTTTGGCTGGCTCTCTGGCTAGCCTCTTCTCCCTATACATTTGGCATTAATTGTGCCTGAGGTTTTGGATGAGGTGGGAACCCGGAAGAGATATTAAACAGCTAAATAAAGGAGGCTATGTTTAACCTAAGCAGTGGTGCACCTCCCTAGCTCTGGGCTGGGGTCATCCTTGGGATAATGCAACAAGAAGCATGGCTGCTGTCCATCTGACCTAGGGATAAGAGCAGGCCAGAATGAGCCAGCTAGAGAAGACAGGAGCCCCAGGAAGGGTGGTCAGACCTGGTGGTAGTTAGAAATGTCATCATTCCAACTGCTTTTTAACTGTTTGGGGACCAGAAGCTCCCCCCACTGTGTTCTTCCAAGTCCTTCCCCACATTACTTTAGGTACTGCAAAGGAAATTTAATCCATATGTTTCCGATTCCTTTGGACTTAACTCATAAATATGCCTCATTGGGGACTAACACAACCCCACGTTCACTTGAAGCAAGTCGTTTCCTGAGACAAGAGTGCAGACAAATGGAACTTGATTTCCAAAGGCTCATCCCCCAAAAATGGGAAACAAAAGCTCAGTCCAATTCACGTTGTCTTCAGATAATCAGGAAATAGTAATTTATCCTATAACCTCGCCATAGTCAGATAAGTCACTTATGAAGCTGGACCAAGAACATGTGCACACAAGAGGAAACACATAGGCACACACACACACACACACACACACACACGAATCCATGCTCTTTCACCAAGCTTCTAAAGAAACCTCATAACCCCTAACTTTACTTACCCACCTGTTCCAGCTAAATTGCTGACCCCAAGGGGAGAAAATCAGTGAAAGGCTGGTCCCTGACATTTTTGAAGATTGAGGGTATGTCAAGGGCAGGCAGGTGGCTCAGTGGATAGAGAGTCAGGCCTAGAGACATAAGGCCTTGGGTTCAAATCTAGATTCAGATACAGTATAGCTTTGTGACTCTAGGAAAGTCACTTAATCTCTCTGCTAGCCCTTAACCACTCATCTGCCCTGGAGCCAATACACTGTAGTGATTCTGTGATAGAAGGTAAAGGGATGAAGAAGAAAGAAGAAGAAGAAAAGAAGAAGAAGAAGAAGAAGAAGAAGAAGAAGAAGAAGAAGAAGAAGAAGAAGAAGAAGAAGAAGAAGAAGAAGAAGAAGAAGAAGAAGAAGAAGAAGAAGAAGAAGAAGAAGAAGAAGAAGAAGAAGAAGAAGAAGAAGAAGGAAGAAGAAGAAGAAGAAGAAGAAGAAGAAGAAGAAGAAGAAGAAGAAGAAGAAGAAGAAGGAAGAAGAAGAAGAAGAAGAAGAAGAAGAAGAAGAAGAAGAAGAAGAAGAAGAAGAAGAAGAAGAAGAAGAAGAAAGAAGAAGAAGAAGAAGAAGAAGAAGAAGAAGAAGAAGAAGAAGAAGAAGAAGAAGAAGAAGAAGAAGAAGAAGAAGAAGAAGAAGAAGAAAGAAGAAGAAGAAGAAGAAGAAGAAGAAGAAGAAAGAAGAAGAAGAAGAAGAAGAAGAAGAAGAAAGAAGAAGAAGAAGAAGAAGAAGAAGAAGAAGAAGAAAGAAGAAGAAGAAGAAGAAGAAGAAGAAGAAGAAGAAGAAGAAGAAGAAGAAGAAGAAGAAGAAGAAAGAAGAAGAAGAAAAGTTCTGCATTTGCCACAACTAATATTATTAAATGGTGAAGGGAAAGGTGGGAAGGACCAGTAGAGTTTGTCTTTTCTCAAAGATTACCATCTCTAGGAGATATTTCTCTTGGAGGAGGGAAGACCTAAGGGAGATGGGTATTTTTAAGTATAAACATTTGTTAAATCAATACCATGTGCCAGGCACTGAGCTAAGCATTGGGAATATTAAAATAAAGGCAAAGGCAGGCTCTTTCCTCAAGGAGGTCACCTTCTAAAGGGTTTAGACAATATACAAACAACAATGGACACAACAATGATCTATGAGACAGGACAAACAGAAAATTATTAAGAGAAAAAGTACTAGAACTAAGAGGGGTTGGCAAAGACTTCTGATCAACTGTCCTTCACAACTGATCATCACATAAGTTTGCTGTTGCTTTCTACAATATTCTTTTGGTTCTGCTCACTTTACTTTGGATCCATTCATATATGTCTACCCAGGGTGTTCTGAAAGCATCTTGCTTGCCATTTCTTACAACATAATATTCCATCACCATCATATAACACAAGGGTTCAGGCATCCCCTCAGTTTCTAATTCTTTGCCACTACAAAAAGAGCTTCTATCAATATTTTTGTACAAATAAATCCTCTTCCTTTTTCTTTAATCTCTTTAGGAATATATACTAGTAATGCTTTGCTGTATTGAAGGGTGGGCAGAATTTTAGAGCCCTTTGGGCATGGTTCAAATTTAAATGTTCTTTGGAATTGCTAAATCAGTTCCCAACTCCTCCAACAGTGCATTAGTGTCCCAATGTTTCTACATCCTTCCAAGATTTGTCATTTCCTTTTTATGTGATATCAACTAGTCTGATAGGTGTAAGGTGGTACTCTGAGTTGTTTTAATTTGCATTTAGGTCATTATTAGTGATTTAGAGCATTTTTCATGTGACTTATTATAATTTTGATTTCTTCTTCTAAAAAATGCCTTTTCATATTCTTTGACTATTTATCAGTCATATTCCTGTAAATTTGACTCCATTTTCTACATATTTGAGAAACGAGACCTTTTAGAAACTTGCTGTTATAATTTTCCCAGTTCCCCATTTTCCTCTAATCTTTGCCATTGGTTTTGTTTGTATGTAACCTCTTTAATTAATGTAATAAAAAAAATCCATTTTACATCCTGAAATATTCTCTCTCTCTCTCTCTCTCTCTCTCTCTCTCTCTCTCTCTCTCTCTCTCTCTCTCTCTCTCTTTCTTGTTTGGTCATAAATTCTTCCCCTTTCTGTGAATCTGACAGTTAATCTTCCCATCTCTCCTAAGTTACTCAAGAGATCACCCTTTATGCCTAAAGCATGAACCCATGTTGGTATATGGTGTGAAACACTGATTTATACCTTGCTTCTGCCAAACTGCCTTCTAGTTTTACCAGCAATTTTTGTCAATTAATGAGTTCTTGTGGCAAAAGCTTGGATCTTTGTGGATCTTTATGGTCATTTACTACTATTGTGTACCTAATCTATTCCCCTGATCTGCCACTCTATCTCTTTGCTGGTACCAGATTGTTTGGGTGATTACCACTTTGTTATACATTTGAGATGTGATATTAGACCGCTCCCCTTCACAGTTTCTGGATATTCTTGGCTTTTTGTTCTCCAGGTGAATTTTATTATTTTTGTTCTAACTGTATAACTTGTTTTTGATAGTTTGATTAGTATGGCCCTGAACAAGAAATTAATTTAGGTAGATTTGTCATTTTTATTATATTGGTTCAGCATATCCATTGGCTGGCAATGAATATTTCTCCGGTTGTTTAGATCTGACTCTCTTTGGGTGAAAAGTGTTTTGTAATTGCGTTCATGTAGTTCCTGTGTTTGTCTCAGCAGGGGGACTCCCAAGTAGTTTTATAATGTCTGCAGTTATTCTAAATGAAATTTCTCTTTCTTCCTTTTCCTCCTGGGTTTTGTTGACAATATATATTTTATATATACATATGAAGTTGGTAATTATTTTAACTGTTTTTTTAAAGTTGATTCTCTAGGATTCCCTAAGTATCCCATCACATCCTCTGCAAAGAGTGATAGTTTTGTTCACTTGTGGCCTATTCTAATTACTTTAATTTCTTTTTCTTGTCTTCTCCTTCAGCCTAGTATTTCTAGTACACTACTAAACAATAGTGGTTATAATGGGCACCCTTACTTCACCCCTGATCTTACTGGGAAGACTTCTAGCTTACCTCCAGTACTGAAAATTCTGGCTAATGGCTTGTAGATAGATACTACTTAGCATTTTAGGACAACTGGGGAGCATAGTGGATACAGTGCTGGGCCTGGAGTCTGGAAGACTCATCTTCCTGAGTTCAAATCCCACCTTAGACATTCTGTAGCACTTAATTGCTACAATAGTAATAATATATAATAGCATCATTTAATCTTGTTTGCCTTCATTTCCTCAACTATAAAATAATCTGATGAAGGAAACGGCAAAGCACTCTAGTATCTTTGCCAAGAAAACCTCCAATGGGGTCATGAGGAGTCCGAGGTGACTGAACAACGACAACATCCTTTTAAGAAAAGCTCCATCCGTTCCTATGCTTCCCAGTGGTTTTTTCCTTTCTTGTCGTTCATCAAAAGCTTTTTCTGAACCTGTTGAGATAACCATAAGGTTGTTGTGATTGATATGGTCACTGACGCTGATAGTTTTCCTAATACTGAACCAGCCCTGAATTCGTGCCACATCGTTTCTTTTCACAAAGCTATCGCTCCAGTCAAACTGGAGAACTTGCTGTCCACAAGCATGCTGGGTGCTTTCCCACCATTCTGCCTTTGGCATACACGCTGCCGCTGAGTTCATCCCTGACAGATTGACTTCCTTAATTCTATTTTGCTCCGGCTCATATCAAAACTCATTTGTATTCACTGAACTCTTCCCATTTGGAGAGCTTGCTAATAGCAGGAGTAGTGATTCCCAACAGTGTGCGAGGGTGGGCCTGGAAAGGAGACGCAACTGGACGAGGCAGGGTGAGAAAGGCTCAACGGCTTGGCCCCACAGCCCAGAACCACAGCTGGACAAAGGAGGCTCTCTTCGAGAGCCCACACCAGAGAAGTGGACACCCCTTTCCATATTCTGTAATCAGAAGAATCCCCTCTAGCATGTGTGTGTGTGTGTGTGTGTATGAGAAAGAGAGAGAGAGGAAGAGGAAGAGAGAGGGAGAAAGAGACAGAGACAGAGACAGAGAGAGAGAGAGGGAGGGAGAGGGAGACAGAGAGAGGAGGGGGAAACAGAGAGACAGAGACAGAGAGAGAGAGGGAGAGGGAGAGGGAGACAGAGAGAGAAACAGAGAGAGACAGAGACAGAGACAGAGACAGAGACAGAGAGAGGCAGAGAGAGACAGAGACAGAGACAGAGAGATACACAGAGAGCCAGAGAGAGAAAGAGAGAGAGAGGGAGGGAGGGAGCAAGAGATAGAATGGCATATGGGGGGCACTGGCAGGCTCAAGATTCACCTCATATACCCGCCCCATCACTTGTCCTCTAATAGAGGCTAGCTTCTTAACTTAGCATCCACGAACTTTTGATAACATTTCAATAGTTGTATTTCCTTTGTAATCCTATGTATTTTGTTTTATGCATTTAAAAACAAGATTCTGAGCAGGATTCCATAGACTTTGTAAGGATGCTGCCTAAAGAGTTCTGAAGATTAAGAGCCCCTGGGCTAGATCTCCATTGGCCATGAGTGGTCTTGACCCCCAGGGACCACTGCTGCTGAAGTTTATTCCCTTTCTTGTTCTAATTCTAAAACCCTTTGATTTCACAGCTGTTTCCCAAGCATCAAGTCTGGGCCAGATGTGCAGCTGGGCCCTGTGGTGGATGATCCCCAAATTAGGGCATGACATTGGGTCCTGCTCTCCTGAACTTCCAGGCTTGTAAGGGAGACAAGGGTCACCTAGCACTGAGGATAGAGACATTCAGCTGGAAAAGAGCTCTGGAGCTTCAAGGCAGACCCAAGAATGCCAGGAGCACAAGGACTAAAGCAAGAAGAATTGAGTTCAGATCCTAGCTTTCACTCACTGCCTGCATCACCAGAGTTGGAGAAGTCACTTCAATTCTGAAGCCTCAGTGTCCTCATCTGTAAGATGGGTCACTTGGCCAAGACCACCTCTGTAGGGTCTGCAGCTCAGATCAAATTAGAGGGAAGCTGCAGAGAAAGAAGTTCTAATTTCTTTTGGGGTTGAGGGAAAGAAAACTGAGGGGTCCTGATTTGTGATACAATCCATGTAATCTCCTTCTAGTGTAGGAAATTCTGACACAAAGTAAACAATAAATGCTTATTAATTGATGGATTGATTGAAAGAAATCCCACTGCAGGACAGCTGGGAATCCTTGTAAACTGAGTCCAAATCCTGGTGACTGTGGCTGAGTTTATTCTTTTCCCTGAGCCTCAGTTTCCTTTTTCAAAAGAAGGTAACTTAATTTAGGGCTTCTGGGGTCTCCCCCAGATCCAACTCTAGGATTTTAGGTCCCTAGCACTAAGTTCTACAGTTATCTTTTCAAGGTTCCCCCAAAACATAAGAGGAAAGAGACAGTGTGGGACAAAGGCAACTGTGGTCAGAGTCAAAGGAACTGGGTTTGAATTCCAGTGCAGAAACTTATCAGCTGAAGAGCCTGGAACAAACCCCTTGGCTGTCTGAACCTGTGTCCTCCTCTGTAAGAGGATGGCTTGGACTATGGTCCAAATGGGATCTGGAAGAGTCAGTTCACTTTCTGAACATTATCTCATTTAATCATCACCACAATTCTGGGAGGGCAGCGCTATTATCATCCAGGTACAGATACAGACAGAAGTTAAGTGACTCACCCAGGATGACATAGCCAACAGGTCTAAGGAGGGATTCAAGCTCAGATCTTTTTGACTCTAGGTTCAACATTGTCATCATTTGTTTCCTACCTTTGAAATCCTTCCCAGTTCTATCTAGACCTAGGATGGGGGGGGGGGGAGGTCCTTGCCCCAGGGCTCTGCTCTCACTCTTGAGTCTATGGAGGTCCCCCCTCAATGGCCCACCTTCCCCAAGGAGCCCATGGGGAGTTGGTAACCAGCAGGGTTTTTCCTGGTCTCCAGGGGGTAGAAGAGGGATGGGGGTATTGGGGGTGCCATGTTGGGCAATGACTCTGCCAGAGGCTTCTGTTAGGAAGGCTCAGCTCTTCCTGAAGGCACGGAGGGGAATATTCCCATTCAAGGAGAGAAGATGAGCTGAAGGCCAGAGAAGGGTGGGTCTGGGGATGGCTTGTGTGTGTGTGTGTGTGTGTGTGTGTGTGTGTGTGTGTGTGTCTGTGTGTCTGTGTGTGTGCGCGCGCCTGTGCTGGGTGTGCATGCACTGTGCACATACATAGAGACCTTCGTCGTGGATGGATGCGTCCATCCCTCATCCTGGCTGTGGGAAGGCGAAGCGGGATCACAGAAGAAGATCCAGAGGTCATGGCGGCAGATTCCCCAATTCTCTGGACAGGAAATGGAGGCAGGGAGAGGTTGGGGCGCTCTGGGCACGACTGCGCGGAACTCCTCTCCTGGGGGGGGGGGGTGCGGAGGCTCCGGCCAGCCCCCCTTCTAAACGTTCTCCTGTGCCTTCAGTGCCTGGGTTCAAAGCACAATCGGGCTTTTCAGGCTACGTGGTGGACGGCTAACTCTCCCCTTTCTTCCTCCGCGGGCCCTTCTTGGCTGCCTCCCCAGCGCGAACAAGGCCTCCCTCGGCAGCCCCCAGCCAGGCCCGTGTGACACCCAACACCTTTCCTGGGCAGGGCTCCTGCCAACAATGCCGCCATGGAGCCACTTTGAATGGAGCCTGGGAAACCTTGTACCCAGGCCCGGAGACACCGCGGCGCCTCTGCCCGGCCCTTGTTGTCCCGAGCCATGTTCGCAGAGGAGCCCGCTGGGCTCTGCCATGGGGGTGCCCGCGTGGATGCCCCGCGCACGGCCCTGTACGGGCCTCCCGGGCTCGGTGTCCGGAGGTGTCGGGGGGCCTCGAGGCCGGGGAGTCTCTCTTCTCAGGGGAAACCCCTCAGGATCTGCCTCTCAGATGAAGAACGCAGCTGGGGGCCCGGCGGCCCCGGTCCGTCCCTGCTTTCCCCACTCGCTCCAGCACGCATTAGCGGCCTTCTGGGCTGCCCAGACAACAAGGACTCGGCCTCCCTCCTGGAGCTGCCTTCCGGCTGGGCCTGGGGACCAGGTCAGTCACGGACAGGAGGGGGCGTGGCCTCCTGGGTGTCTCGTCCAACCCCTGCATCCCTCATTTCCATCCCCTCGGGCTGGGCTTGTGGTCATTCCTCGGGGAGGCGCCCCCCTGGCCTGGGGGGAGGGGAGGAGCGCTGCCCACAGGCGGCCCAAGTAACCACTCACCCCGCTGCTTCCGGACGTTTGAGGTTCGCTCTCTCCCGGCTCCCACGGGACGCCCAGGGACCGGTCTCAGCATCTGAGAAGATGTGGCTGTGGCGAGCCCCAGGATGTCCTCGCCCTGGGACCTTCTGGGCCTGATTCCAGCGTGGGGGGGGGGGGGCGGAGGGGGGAGGCGGTCCTCTCATTCTCACCTTTACAAGTCTGGTAATCACCCATGGAGATGACGTCCTGCAGAGACACGGGAAATGTCTGTACAGAAAGCATGATGGGTTGAGAGCCAGGCCCAGGGATGGCAGGTATTGGGTTCAAATCTTGAATTTCCTCCCTCTGTGATCCTGGACAAGTCCACTAACCCCCACTACTCAGCCCTTACTGCCCTTCTGCCCTGGAACCAAGACACAGTATCAATTCTAAGGCGGAAGGTAAAGGGTTAAAAAAGAGAAAGAAAAGGCATCCCATGAAGATCTGGATTCAATCCAGGCCCTGCCACTGGGACACTGGGTCACACAAGGCAAACCTCTCATTTGTCAAGGAAGAAAGTGAAGCCTGAGGGGAAGTGACTTACCCAGGGTCACACCTTTGTGGGATTTGAACCCAGGTCCTCCAAGTCATGATCTCTACATTATACCAAGTGGCCTGTCTCTCTGGGACGCTCTTCCTCAACTGTCAAACCTCAACTGTCAAAGGAGGGTGCACTAGGTGGCTTCTCCTGACCCCTTCCTCCCTGCAAGTCTGATGCCAGGCCCTGACCCTGAGCTTCTCCCCAGCAAACCCAGCTGTAGGGCCACCTCTCTGGTCAGGCACCAGCTTGGCCATTCTGTGCTGGCCTGTTGCCTCCGAAGTGTAAATTGAGGCTCTTCCGCCAGACTTCTGGCAGAAGCCAGGCTGGGGGCAGACTTGGAGACTTCCCAAGATTCACTAAAGCCACCTGGGTGGGCAAGGCAGGTCAGGCCTGGGGAAGCCGGGGAGTCCGGGGGTGCGCCCCCACCCGTGGGAGCTCTCTTCTCCCCTGGGCTCCAGTGGGCACCTCCAGATTCCACCTCTTGGCAGGCAGGTTCAACAACCCATAAAGGTTCCGGGAGACTCAGGAGCCGGGGAGCACCAGGAGGCAGAAAGCCCAGAAGGGACCTGGGGGGCACTGAGGCTGCCCCAAGGCAGGCTCCTCCTACAGAAGGAAGGGTGGGCTTCTCCCCCTGCCCCTTCTCTCCTGCTTGTGGCCTGCAGGGACTCCAGAGGCCGGCCAGGCCCCCAAGGCCTCTCCAGAGCCACAAAACCAGCCAGGGCTCCCTGCCTCACGGGGGTCTGCTCCGGCCACGGCCTGCCTTGTCTCGGACCCTTCTCGACCTTAAGCAGTGCCCAGCAGACTGGCTGGGGCTGCCAGAGCAGCTCAGGCCTGGACAACAGTCAGCCAAACTAAGACACAGGAAGGCAGGAGCGTGCTGACGCTGAGAATGGTAGGATTCCTTGGACAGGACTTACAGAGGTAGCATTGCTCAGCGAATGGAATGCTGGACTTGGTGTCAGAAAGCCTTGAGTTCAAATCCCTCCTCTGATGCCAGGGTGACCAGATTCATGTTTCCTCAAAGGAGAAATAACTTCCTTGAGGCCACATCGGTGATCAGCGGCAAAGATGGGATTTGAACCCAGGTCTTGGGACTCCAGGGGTGGCATCTCTAGTTCAGGGATCGGTGACAGGATGCAGAATGGAGGGCAGAGGATTTCCCAGCACCATTTCCCTGCTTCGTAGAGAGGCTTCTGCTCAGCCTAGACATCTCCTAAGTCTCAGAACTCGAGGTGACAGGATTTCTCAGGTGATTTAGTCCCACTGTTGACTTTTCCAGAGAAGGAAACTGAGGCTGAGGGCCACTGACTGGACGTGTCAAAGTGGCAAGGACAGGAAGCAGCAGGATCTGGCTCCAACCTGCAGAGAAGGGCAACCCCGAAAACAACAATAATGACGAGGATGGAGATGCTGGGGGGCTGATCTCTGGCCTGTGGAAGTGGGGAGGAGGCCCCCTCCACTCCCACCTGCAGGTCCAGCCCTCCTGGAGGGTCCTGGTTGAGACCCTTCGATGGGGAGCCCCCCATGCCAAGGCCAAGGCCAAAGGCGATGCCCCCGGGACGTTTCCAGGGCTCTTGGCCTGGGCAGGGATGGGAGAGCAGCTAATGCTGACATGAAGGAATGAAGCCTGAGAATGCTCCCGTCTAGTCCGGCCAGGCTCTTAGGTCTGTTTTGATAGAGGCTCAGAAAGTCATAATAACGTCTTCCGTCTGCATTCTTTGACTCAGTGTAAATGTCAGCCACCAGTGAATCACGGAGGCCCAAAGCCGGCTCCCTTGGCCCACTGGGAGAGCAGCTCTGGGAATCTCAGGTGCTGACAGCTAAGAGGGATCCCAAGTATTGGTGTGTGCAGGGGGAGGAACGGGAGGCTGAGGCAGCCTGAAAACGCTCATGCCATCGGCTTGTTTGCTTTAGCTCCACTGAGGCTCACATGCCCTGCCCCATCCCTGACCTTCCTGGGCTCCGTCCTGGAGATCCATGATGCTGGCCCCTCTGGCAGCATAATAACCCACAGGACTCCAACTTCACCCCCTAAAGCAACACCTGAGCCCATCTGGTCCCTCTCGAAAACGACTCAGGTTTACAAGACTGGCCTTGGGTCCCATTGCAAGAAGCCAAGGTAGGACTTGAACACAGGTATTCCTGTCCCCCAATTCAGCCTCCAATCCATTCTACTACGCCATGATAGAGCACCACAGACGGAGAGGTGAAGAGACACTGGAGGTCATGGAATCCAACCCCTTATTTTACAGAGACCCAGAGAGGGGGACAGGCAGAATTCTAAGCTAGGATTTTTTCCCAGTAGACTCTTGTTCCCTCCTCCCTGTGCCTTGGGGATTACCACTATCTCTAGCCTTGCCTCTGCCTCCTTCCAGAACTTTCCTCTTCCTACTGATTATGCCCACTTTAGGAGAAGCTTCCAGAGAACACAGGCATGATCCAACAATGCAGAGTGCAAAATCTTGCTGGGGAGTCACTGGTGACCACTTACCTCCTCGAACCTTCCATTTTGGCAGCAATAAAAGGATGGAAGTGGACCCAATGACATGGAAGGTCCTTTGTAGTTCTAAATGTAATATCCCATGTTCCCAAGACTTCAGGCCATTCGCCCCTTCAGAATCTTCTGGTGGCTTCCCATTACTTGCTAAAACAAAACAAGAAACCAAAAATAATGCCTACTGCTGCCTACTGGGGCATTTGCTCTATGGCTACCTGAATGCCTTTCTGAGAACTTGCTGAAAGAACTCTGGTATTCCACATGGAAGAGAGAAGACTCAGGAGAGAGGATGATTTTCTCCAAGTATTAGACAAACATCCACACAGACCCAAAAGGATAATAACAACAAAGTCCAAATGGGTGCAAACTGAGGTGCAATGGAAGAAATGTCCTTCTTGGTATAGAAAAACATCAAATCAACTGCCTCTAAAGGCCATGGGATCTCTTTGTTGGAAGCCTCCAAGCAAAGGCTGAATGCCCACTGTTGGGTAAACTGTAGCCAAGATTCTTGATCTAGTATAGGCTGGAATAGATGTAAAGGAAGGGGGAGGAATGAGGAAGTATTTATAAAGCACCTACTATGTACCAGCCACTGTGCTAAGTGCTTTACCTTCAAGGTAAAAGTTAGGGAGTGCCAAAGTCGAATATAAATTTCAAGTCTCCTGTCCCTAAGTCTGGAGCTCTACCCACTGCAGGTCTGGGAGAGACTTGGGGGGGGGGGGTGGAGCCAAGATGGCGGAGTGATCCTCAGCAGCTCTGTGTCACCAAAAGAATCCTCCCCAACAAAGAGTAACATATCACCACAAAATGAATACCAAAGTGAAAGAACCAACAAAGAGACAGAGTGAAACAACTTTCAAAAAAAGAAAAACCCAAAAGGTAGGCAACAAACATCTGGAGCACTGGGGTGAGAGGAGAGCAGACCCAGAAAGAAGCTGTAGCAAGGAGGGAAGAGCAAATCACACTCCTGAGCTGTCCCAGATTCAGGAACCTATGCCCAAGCCAACATCCAGATTCTGAGACCCTGCCTGAGCAAATAGAGGTAAAAGCCAACCCACAAGCCTTGAAATTTCAAACCTATGGAGAAGTCCAAAACCCCAGCTTGGGGAATTTTAGTCTGGGCTTGGGACAAGGACTTAATTCACCCTTTGGGGTGGATGATAGTAGTAACTACTAAGTATTTAATACTGATCTTTTTGCCTAAAGCTCAAGGGTGTGGCTGATTGGATCAAGTACACAGTGAAGACCAAAACCTGAGGCTAGAATTTGATCAGCCATGACCTGATCAAGAACAGAGTGAGATCAAAAGCTTACACCTAAGTCTGAGGCCAGTCTTTAGGCTATCAGCATCTCAAGGGTCAACTGTCTCAGCAGAGGGAGAGGAATCTCAGAGCTCTCAGCCCTCAGATCATCATATCATCCCCCCCAAGCCTACCTATAATTAGATAGGAAAAATGAGCAAGCACTGCAGGTCTGGGAGATGCACCTCTCCTAGTCAGCACATTCATGGACACATCCAGAGCCCTTCATAAATGTTTTTCATTAATTTTATATTCACTTAGATCCTAAGATTCCATGATTCTGTTATTTCCATCGCTGTAAAGTCGACCTATGAACTCTCCTTTCTACTCATTGACTGGCCCCTTGTAAAATCAGCTGTGACTTCCCACAACATCCTATTTCCTCTCTTGGATCCTGACCATGCTTTCTAGCCCTGGGATGGTGATTTCCATTGGGCCCTATTAATAGTGTCCTGACCGAGCAACTGCATGTTGAGGTCATCATCAGTATACTTCAAACAAATTCTCTTCTTGGGGAATCATGGATTCAACACTGGCAGTAGCAATGGGACCAAAACCTAGCCCAGTTCACCATCTTTCTGTAAGTAAGTAATAAGAGCTGGGGCTAGGAATACTAGGGAGGATGGGATTATTTACCCTATTAAAAAAATAGAAACAGCTAGATGGCATAGTACTTACAGCATTGGGCCTAGAGTCAGTAAGATCTAAGTTCAAATTCAGCCTCAAACACTATCTGTATGACCCTGGGCAAGTCACCTAACCTTTTTTTGTATCAGTTTCCTCAGCTGTAAAATGGAGACAATAATATAGTATCTCCCTCAAAGACTTGTGAGGATCAAATGATATTCATAGAGTGCTTAGCAGAGTGCCTGGCATACAGTAGGCGCTACATAAATGCCAGTCATTGCTATGATTACTATTTTTATTTTGCTTCTGCAAGGGATTCGCCACATGGTTCCTTTAAGTAGCAAATTCTCCTTATGGACTTGGCCAAGACGCTTGACAATGTGATATAAGAGTCAAATACTGATGCTAGAATCCAACAAACTGAGTTCAAATCCTGTCTAACTTCAGCAAATGACTTTCCTTCCTTGTCCTTCTTTTTATATATAAAACTGAGATGAGGGGGAACAAGTGGCTCGCATGTTTCCTTCTAACTTTTCGTCCCATTATCCTATGATTTAAAACGTCATTCAGTTTTTTTCCAAGTTTCATTCCTTGTAATAATGGGCCTGCATCTAAAAAAAAAGAGACATTTAAATTAGGGGATGCTTGTAGTCAGGCTCTTTAGGATTAGAGAGAATCTCATCCAAAGCCTTTTGGAGTTGTCTTTCTAAGGAGAAATGTCATAATTTAACCTCCAGGATATCAGCTTAGTTTGAAAATCAGCTGAAAAACAGCTGCTCCTGAAGAAGAAGATCTTGAAGCCAACAAAAGGAGGAGGGGACCAAGTGGAAACGAGAGCTCCTTCAGTGTGTGTGTGTGTGTGTGTGTGTGTGTGTGTGTGTGTGTGTGTGACGGGGGAGAGAGAGGACAGAGAAGAGAGAGAGGAAGAATATGAGAGAGACCCTTCTTGAGGCCATGAAGACACTGGAGCAGTCTTGCAAGTTTCTGATTCACAGACACCAAGTGGGCCATATGGTTGCTCGTCATGGGGAGGGGCTGGAACCAAACAAGCATGTGTGGTGGTGATGTCAGGGGGCCCTCGGGTCAGACACCTGTGACTCTGCTGTCCCGTTAAGTCCTGCCTTCAGAAGCCTGTCTGAGTTGGGACAGAGCCGAGCAAATTTTCCATCCCATGTGTGTAAAGCATTTTGTCCTTGGCTGTTTTCTTGGCTCTGTCCAATTGTCTTTCTTTTCCATTCCAAAACCAAGGAAAAGAAAGCAGCCCGACTCCCCCTGCAGCAACCGCCTGCCTCTAAATTATAAGATTCCATGATTTCACCAGACGGGCCCCGCATCTCGGCAGCTCTGCCCAGCCCAGGTAGATACTGCCTTCCTGAACACGAATCCGGAGATATTTGTCAAAGACTGTGCAGAGGGGATGCACCCAATATTTTAAAAATCTGCTCTTTGCAAATACCAAGAAAGGATTGGAAACTCGATAGGAAGGACCCAGTGGGTGAAAGCAATACCCACTATTGTCTCCGTTTCTTCCAAACAAGACATTTCAAGCATAAAATCTCTCAGGGAAAAATCTGTTGTTATTTGTTTACATAGACTTCCTGGCTTTCTGAAATCAAAACTCAATCAGAAGAACATGTTTAAAGCAATTAGCATCTTCATATTATCAGCACTGATCCACCCCCTCCAGAACAGGAAAGTGAACCAGGAGGCATTTGAAAAGTGCCCTGATCCAAGCCTGGACAAGAGTCACAGTGAAAGCCAGGGACCATTGTCCTAAAGTAGCTATAGAAACATTAATCGTTTCTCATAAAAAATGGGAGAGGAGTGATGGGTATTCTCAGAGCACGTCAGAGACAAGTTTATAATAGACAAAAGTACCAGAACTGGGAACTAGAAAATGTCACTTTACCAAGGAAGAAGAAAGACTGGCAGTAAATATACCCCAGGAACTTTGTGAATGTATCTGAAAGTAGTATACATCTGGTTGGAGCCCAAGTACCGGCTCCGATTCAAGAGGAGAATCCAAAAGCTCTCCATGGGTGACACCCCCATGAACTCAATCAACAAAATGTCAACAACAAAAAAGTTGTCCAAAAATGATCATTGTTGATTTATTCAAAGAAACTGGGGGGGGTGCATGAAAGTATTTCAAGGCCAAGTTATCACCATCAGAATTTAAAGGTGGGTTAATTCAGAGATCTGGACTTATTCATTCAGATTATGGCAAGAAATCGTAGAAATTGAGCAGCACATCACCCTTGGCTATTTAAAACTGTATCACCCCCATGTTAACAAGGTCATTTGCTTTCCAAAGTAATAGATAACAAATGCATCAACTACAAATACAGATTTCAAAATATCCTTGAGAATTCAGCAAATAAGCTGTTCTGGGACTGGACAATGATCATAGACAGGACCTTGCCCACAATCACCAAGACACAACATTGATGCATTAAAATTAAAGGACATCTTTTCCCTGTTATCATACCAAATACTCATGACCTCCAAGCTGTGTAGAACAAAAAGCTTTGGAAACAGTGTGATCTAGCAGAAGAAATCCAAGGCATGTGAGGCAAGAATAGAGCATATGTCAACTTTGTCTTCCTGTCTGCACCCTGAGGTATCAAAGATGATTTTAATGAACCAGCAGCACATGAGCTTACAGCTCAATGATTTTATTTAGTTAATAGACTATTAAAAAAAGACAGTGGCAGGATAGTGACTTGCCTTAGTACCATTTTTCTTTCTGGCTGAATTTCAATAATAACCAAAAAAATGAGGACAATAAATGATGATGGTGGTGGTGGTGCCACTGTGCCACTGGCTTAGCAGTTTGGGAATTTCTAAAGCATTTTATATACATTGATTCGTAGTGATCCTAGGAGGTCAGCCCTATTGGGGTTATCATCCCTATTTTATAGAGAGGGATACTGAGGGAGATGATGTCGTCTGTACAAGATCATACAACCAGTAACTATCTGCTTCAAATCCAGGTCATACTTCAATCAGTCACCCAAAAAGGCTTGATTAAACATCTACTATTTAAAGGAATGAATGCAGAGTGATTACTATGTACCCAGCAATACGGAACGTGCTGGGGGTACAATATAAACCAGTAGGACCGTCCCTGCCTGTGAAGAACTTGTGTTCTAATATTCTGATTGGGAGAAAGACAACATAAAGGTAAGATGCTAGAGAGGCAAAGGATGCATGATCAGGGAATGACCAAGAAGTGATGGAGAGTCAGGCTATAGTAGAGAACTGTGGCTCACCTATCAGAGCCCAGAATTCCTGACACAGAATCAAATGCAACTCTTCTATTAGAGTTACATCACAGATGATCAGACTGTGACTAAAGCCATCCATACCCTCCTTTCTGCAGCTTTTGGCATTGTTGAACCCCATCTTTGCCTTTCTCCTAGAAACCTTCTCTTGCTCTCCATAGTTCCTGTGCCACTGCTCTCACTGGTTCTCCTCCCAACTGTATGACTTTAATATCCTTCTTGGTCTTTTCTGATTGATTCATAACTTTCTTCAATCCAGGAAAAATAGGTGCTCCTAAGACACTGAGCTAGACCCACATCTCCTTTTACATGCTCCCTTGACCATTCCTTGCTTAAGGGTTCAATTTTCCTCTCAGCACAGATATTTCCAATTCTACATACAATCAGTCCTAATCACTTCCCTGACCTCCTAACTCCAGGCTCCTGTAACCTAACTAAATGTCAGACAGCTTCTCCTGGATTTCCCCACTGTCTTCTCAACTCAACATGTCCAACATGGAACTAACCCAGCAACAAATCCCTCCTCCAAATATTCCTCTTTCTGCTAGAGGCCACACCATCCTTCCAGTCTGGAAGGTTTACAACCTCAGCGTTCACTTCCTCTTCCTTCTCTCTCCCTCACTTAAGCAGTAGCAAAGTCTGACCAGTTTCACTCTCACACAGTATCTCAAATCCATCCCCTCTTCCCAAGGGCACAACCAACATTCCAAGTTGGACCCACATCGCCCATCCCTCCCATCACCATCTCTTAGTGGTTCTCTCTGCCTCCAGCCTCCTTACCCCACCTCTGTCCAAAACAGCCTTCAAAAAGGATCTTCCTTTTATCCCCAAACCTTGAATGACTCTATTGCCACAAGGAGAAAACTCAAACTCTTCTGCCTACTACTAGAGGCCATCCCCATTCTGAGTGCAGCCTTTGTTTCAAGCTTGTGTTAATAGCATCCAGCTCACAGGGTCCTGCTCTCAAACTTGGGTGCACCCTGTAGTGCCCAATATTCTCCTTCACAGATTCCATATGCCATGCAACCAGAACTACTAACTAGTCCCTAAGCAATCCTCAAGTCTATGATGCCCAGATTACTTCTCCCTGCCTTTCAGAATCCTGATCTTTCTTCTGGATGTGTCCTCTGTCCCCGGCACCCCTGGCCCTGATTTTTTTCCTTCTGTTGTTCCATCTTGTATCCTCCACAGCCCAGAAAGAAACATAAGCTCTTTGAAGACAGGGTAGCTTGTGTTCTCTTGTTAACTTTGTGACCTTAGAGCCCAACACAGGCCCTCACAAGATGGCGGGCACTTTGTTTATTGGTTGGATTGAATTTCGAGTGTGTGTGTGGCTAAGTTTCTATGGAAGCCTGGACTGCTTCCCCCGGCACCTGATCAACAGCAGGTCCCTGACATTTGACCCTTTGTCATTCCCCACCAAAAATCACAAGTGGATACTATCGAGGGTTGCTAATGGTGTATTAACGAGTCACAAAAGGAGAGGCTGGAGCTGGCACAGAAGACGCAGTCAGACAAATCATGCCCGTCTCTCTCTGGCTACCCTCAGTCCCTTCCTAGAAGAGCTTGTCACCCCATGTAGGGGGCATCCCCCAAGTCTTCAGATATCCAGAAGTCACAATGCACAGAGGCTCTTGGGATGCCCCATCTATGTCATGGGGAAACTTCAGTGGGTTATGATATTCTGGAAGCCCTGCAAGGGTTTCAGGGATCCTTCATTTACTTTGTATATTTGAGACATACTTTTATTAAATACATATTTCCCCAGTAAAATAGATGCTTTCTGATGGCAGGGACTATTGCTTTGCTTTCTTTATATCCCCAAAGTCTAGCACAGTAAATGGCATACAGTAAGTGCTTAATAAATGCTGGCTGATCGGATAAATGTCTATTAATTTCTAAGCCCTGCCCCTGGAAACCCTGGGCTGATTCCATTGATTAATAATGTCAGGCCTTTGGAAGCAGGACCTTTGCTTCCTTTTCTATTTCACTCTTGCATCTAGTACATAGTAGGCTTTTTTTTTTCCATTGGATGAATGGAGGCCTGCCACGAAGGCATCCCTCCCTCCTCCAGTGTCAACATGGGGACGGGCCTTTTAAAATATTGATATTATTGTTTTTATGAGCCCCGTAACTAGAGAGACGAGCTCTTGCTCCAAGTCCGACAGATGTGGCATTTCTTTGTTTTTCCTTGTGGTTTGTTTTTTCTCTTCGGACAGCACAGCTTTCTTAGTAGCACAAGTGAAAAACCCTTAAACACACACAAATGTAAACAGATACACCCTCCCTCCCTCTCTCTCTCTCTCACACTCACACACACACACACACACACACACACACACACACACATATATCTCTGTCCCAGGCACTGGAGGGGACCCCAGCGAGCAAGGGATGGGAGAAGTTCAAGTTGGCTCCCTCCTTAGACTTCCAGCTGTGCAAAAGATGGCAGAGCGCAGCATCCCAGGGCTCAGAAAATGTTTCCGGTTCTCAAGAACTCGGGAACTCTGTGGGTCCTGAGCAAACGCAGCTGTGCTCCATCGGAGCCGCAAGGGTGGGGCTTCTCCTCCCGACCTCCATCGCATGCCAATCCCCAGGCCTGAAAGAGGGAAGCCTTGCAGGGGAGGCCCAAGAACCGTCCCCAGGTCCTGCCTCCACCTGTCGGTTTGCACTTCCTCCTCCATCGGGGGCAGAGCCTCGGCCAGCCCCGGTGGGGCGATTGTCGCCAGGGCTCCCGGCCGGCTGCCCCTCGTCTCCTCCTTCGCAGTTAGGCTCCCGGCTTTCTCCAGGGGCTTGAAATCCAATCTCTCTTTTAGCAAAGCGGCGGCGCCTCCTCCCTCTCCGTCTCTTCGCGCTCGTCTTCCCACTCAGCCCACTGCTAGGACTCCTGTGCATTGTCAGGCCGGGCTGTTTGCACCCCGCAGCTGTTTCGCAGGCCTGGCCCCCAGCCACGCTGACCCGCTAAGCTCCCAGGGCAGCAGCCCTCAGCTGATGACAGCTGAGAGATCCCTCCGCCGGGCCCGGGGCTGCTCAGCTTGTGTGTGCCTGGCTGTGGGGTCCAGCATCCAGCCCCGCGGACAGCACTTGAGGTCGAGCGAGGATTTAGAGTGGGCCGGACCCAGGCAAGCGCTAAGGGGACCTTTTCCTGCACAGCGGGGCCTCTCCTCCGTCCTGCATGTCCTCCGGAGGGGGCACCTGGAGCAAGCAGAGCCCCAGGCCCCAGAATTGCCCTTCGGCCTCCAGGAAGAGCTTCTCGAGCTACCTCAAGGCTGGGGATGGAGCGGCCCCGGCTCCCTTAGCTCCTGTCCGGGGTCAGCTCCCAAGAATGCTGGGGGCGGCGGAATGGGGGCAAGAATCCATCTTTGATGGGTCACCATGACTCTAGGCCAGCCCAGCTTCTCCCGGACCAGCCACCCAGTGAGCCACAGGGGAAGAGAGGAAGTGACTCACTGCTCAGCCAAAGGCCCGCCAGCTCATGCTTCCCTCCAACAGGCAAGCTGCCTTGGCCCAAAGCTGATGTCTGGGGACATCCCTGACCCCAACGCTAACCCCGTAGGTCCCCACCCTCCCTCTGAGGCTAGCCGCTGGTGCCCCGGCTTTCTCCACATGCCCATTCTAGGGCTCCGGGAAGAGCTTCAGGAGATCCCCCAAACAACTGGTTTCCTCTTTAATGTTGCGGGATTCTAAAAGTCCCGAGATTCTATGTCCAGGGCTGGACAGGGAGGCCATGGCTGAATGGCTGGAAATGAAATAGACTGGCTTTTCCCAGGAAAATATGAGAAGGGAAGTTAAATAAAATCATAGATTCCGGGGCTTAAGTGACCTTCAGGTCCAACCTCCACATTGGACAGAAGAGGGAACTGAGGCCCAGGCAGAAATCATCAGAAACAACATCTGAAAACAGAATTCCAAGTCCTTTGCCCATTTCCCCTCTACAGCGTTGCCTCTTATCTTC
Organism: Monodelphis domestica; assembly: GCF_027887165.1. Lineage (NCBI taxonomy): Eukaryota > Metazoa > Chordata > Mammalia > Didelphimorphia > Didelphidae > Monodelphis > Monodelphis domestica. Next base: position 5,786,572 of record NC_077233.1, read on the forward strand.
ATAACTCTGTAAGGGATTTGTAAGATTGAATCCAGTTGTTTCACAATAGTATTAAGAGTTAGCATACATAAAAGGTATAGATAGGTATAGATACTCACAGCAGATCTTCACAATAGCCTTGTAAAGTGGTGCTATTGTTATTCCCATTTCACAGATGAGAAAACTGAGGCTGAGAGGTTAAGTGATTTTTTTTCTCAGAGTCACACAACTAGGAAGTGTCTGAGACTGGATTTGAACTTGGGTCTTCCTGATTTCAGGTCCAGTGTTCTATCTACTCCATACACTATGTCACACATGAAAGGCGACATGTTAGGAATATATCTTGGTCTATGATGAGTTCATGTTTAAAATGTGCTTTATAGATGTGAAGGGGTATAACATTCCCATTCAGCCTGAGGACTGTATATCATAAATATGATGGTGCCCACTTTCAGTGTGTAATAATTGAAGTCTAGAGAGGCAATGAGTGTGTCTAAAGTCGTTCAGTTAGTCAGCAGCACAAGCTAGCAAGCAAACTAGTACTCCTGAGCCTATTTCCATGGTGGCTGTATTTCGGAAGGAGGACTCCCAGATGATGATGATGATGAATATAAATATATCCTTAAAGACGATCACAGGAAGGTCTTTGTCATTAGAAAGTGATTTCCTTATTCTGAGCCTAAACCTGGCTTCCAGTTGTGGGCTCCCCCAGAGATGGGACCCCAGCTGTGCTTATTTGGGGGGCAGGTAGGTGGGTAACTGGTTAATGTGCCCAAACCACAGAGAATCTGAGAGCCTCTGAAATGAAGAATTAGAAGGCAATTTGGAGACTATCTGTTCTGGCCAAGATTCCCCAAAGAACCTCCATCCAAAAGTTCTTCACCCTTTGCTAGAAGGCTTCTGGTGACCTTTCAAGACAGCCAGCTTCACTTGGGGACAGCTCCACTTGTTCCCTCAGCTTTTCTAACATCCAGGCTCAATCTGCCTTTTGGAAGGTTTCTATGCATTGTACCTAGGTCTGCCTTTTGGGGTCAAAACAGACTAAATCATGTCCTATTTGCACATAACAAACTCCAGAATTCACAGACCACTCGCTCTTCTATTCTACCCTTCCCCATGCCCATCTCTGGATTTGTCTTCTTCGTAATTAATGGTTCCAGTTCTTCTTAATGACTTTTCACAAGAACACAAAGAGGAGTCTTGGCAAAGCAACAGCTTCTGAGAAAGAGATATGTGAGGGAAGGATGATCTAATAGACTGAAAATTCAGTGTCTCCACAGGATACTAAGGAGGTCTCAAAACCTTCTTACTGTCACTGAGTTGTCAAAAGAGACCTGCAGCTCAGACCATGGACAGGAACTGTACTCAACTTTCTGCCCTGGACTAGGCACCTCGGAAAGATGTGGGGGAATGCTCAGGGCTGCACTTTTGCAAGAACATGGATAAGTTGGAGAGAACTGAGAAGAACACTAACAAGATATGGAAGGGCTCACATTCATGCCATATAAGGAATTCATGTCTTACTGGAAGAACCTTTGTCAAATCATCACTCTTTCCGGGGTCTCAGTTTCCTCACTTCTAAAAATGAAAGGATTTAAAGGATGAGGCATCATGATATAATGGATAGCTCACTGGACTTGGAGTCAAGAAGAGTTTGGTTCAAATTATGCCTTAGGTACTTACTAGCTATGTGACCCTTACTAGCCATCATTTAATTTTTATGTATCTCATTTCCTGCTTTGGTAAAATGAGGGGGTTGAGCTCAATGGCCTCTCTGTTCCCTGCTGGGTCTGTCTCTGATCCTAGGACTTCCCAAAATACTCGAGTCTAGCATATTCTTTTACTTCCAACTGCATTAACAAAGGTAAGGAGGTCTATACAGTTGGAGCTTCCCCTTTCCTCTCCTTAATAGGTGATACAGTTGATAGATTGTTAGGTGTGGAGTCAAGAAGACCTGAGTTCAAATCCAGCCTCAGACATGTAAAAGCTCTGAGACTCTAGACAAGTCCCTTAACCTCTGCTTCAGTTTCTTTAACTATAAAATGGGGATAATAATAGTAGCTCTTTCTCAATGTCATTGTGGAATTAAATGAGATAATATTTGTAAAGTGCTTAGAATAATGCCTGACACTTAATAGATATTTGTCTACTTCCTTCCTTTTATTCTATTTGCTAAGCTTTCAAATTGACCTTCCTAAAATGTAGATCTGACCATATCATCATCCTATTTAATAAATTCCAGTGTCTCTCGTTTGGATCCATCCGGGATCAAATATAAAATTCTCCAGTTGACATTCAGACCTTCATTACCTAGTCCTCCTAAACCCTTTCAGTATTCTTATACCAAATACCTGCCATCCCACTACATTGGCTCAAGGCTATTTCTCAAGCCAAACACTCCATTTCTCAGCTTCAGGCATTTTTTCTGGCTTTCTGGCCTTCCTCTTCTTCTATGCCTCCTATGTTCCTTGACTTCCTTCAAGTCTCAGCTAAAGCCCTACCTTCCACAATAAGCTTTTCCTTAATCTTAGCACTTTCTTTCTGAGATTGCCTCCAATATATATTGTTTGTACAGTTATTTAGGTGTTGCCTCTCCCATAAAAGTGTCTCCTTGGCAGCAGGGAATGATTTTTGTTTTCTTTGCATTACTAACACTTATAACAATGCCTGTTATATAGTAGATGCTTAGACTGGCTGACTAGCTTATTTGCTTCTATTGCTGGAGAGCCAGAAATAGCCCACCTCCCTACTCATTGGTAAAGTTAAATCCACACTCTTGATCTCAACCTTTCCAAACTTCTCTAGGACCTTGTCTTCACTGTCCTCCCTAATGTCTAATGCATCTTCAATCTCTCCCTTTTCTCTGGTTCCTTCTGATTCACCTACAAACGTGTCCACCTGAGCCTATAAAAAGAAGCCCTTTCAAAAACAGTAATCCTACCAACCACACCATTTTGCTCCTGCATTATTATACAAAGTGCTTACAGGTAGAGATGGTTCTTTGCACTTTTCTTTCTCTCTTCAACTTTTAGCAGAGTGCCTGTAACATAGTAAATTCTTAATACATGATTGTTGGAGCCAACATGGCAGGGTAGAGACAGGAACTCACCTGAACTCTCCCAAGTTTCTTAAACTTTTTTAAAACCTCAATTCAAAGAGAAATAATTTTCCAACCCAAGACAAATTGGGATGTTGGTAAGAAAGTTCTGTCACACAAGAGTGGAGATCAGGCCCAGGGCATAGTGAGGTCATGCCAAGGCAATACCAGAAGCAGTCCTTCGAGGTGGCTGTGCCTGTAGCAGTAGCAGCATCTTTGAGGGTTCAGGCCACAGATGGAAAGGAGGTTGGATTATTAGTCAGAAGATTATAGGATACCTTTTGATGTGACTAGGAAAATGATTCTGTTGCATTAGCAATACACTGGTCTAGATCACAGTTCCAAGAAGAGAAGCACTAGCAGATTAGTGCTTGTAACCACAAGAGAGCAAGGTCCTCTTGGAATACGAAGAACAACCCACCAACCAACCACTTTGGAAGCACTAAAAACGTGTAGACTTTTAGAACTAACTCTCATAACAATAGCACCAAAACCCTGAAGGTTAGGACAAAGCCCAACTTTGTAAAAATTCAGAAATAGGCTAGGAAAATGAGCAAACAGCAACAAAGAACCTGATCTTTAAAAGTTACTGTAATGCCAGGGAAGATCAAGACATAAATTCTGAAGAAAACAAGATGAAAACAGTCATGAGGAAAACCTCAAAGAAAAAAAGTGAATTTGATTTAAGTTCAAAACAAACAATTGGAAGAGCTCAAAAAGGATTTTAAAAATTAAATAAGAGAAGAGAAAAAAATGGGGAAAATGTGAGTGATGCAAGAAAATTACAAAGAGTCAACAATTTTGTAAAAGAGGCAGGAAAAATAATGAAAAATAAAACTTAAAATAGAATTGGCCAAATGGTTAAAGAAGCACAAAAATCCACTGAAGAGGAGTGCTTTTTAAAAACCAGAATTGGTCATATGGAAAAAAAGGAACAAAAATTCACTGAAGAAAATAATTCTTTGTAAATTATGTTTGGACAAGTGGAAGCTAATGGCTCTATCTGGAAAATAGAACAAGGAGAGATAATTTAAGAGTTATTGGGCTACCTGAATGCCATGATTAAAAAAGAAAGAGTTTGAGCATCACATTTCAAGATATTATACCTGAAAATTGCCCTCATTTTCTAGAACCAAAGAGCAAAATAGAAATGGAAAGTATTTACCAATGACCTCATGAAATAAATCCCCAAATGAAAAAACAAAAAGGAATTATTGTCAAATTCCAGAGCTCTCAAGTCAAGGAGAAAATATTGCCAAAAACAGCAAGAAACAATTCAAATATCATGAAACCACAGTCAAGATCATAAAAGATTAAGTATCGTACACTTTAAAAGCTTTGATGGTTTAGAATATGATGCTCCAGAAGACAAAGGAGCTAAAATTATGATTAAAAATAACTTACCCAGCAAAATAAATATTCTTGATAAAAAGAATAGTGTTGAATAAAAAATTGTAATTTTAAATGTAAGACTCAAGAGAAATATGAATGGTAAATATGAAAGAGAAATCACAAGGGATTCAACAAGGTTAAACTGTTTACATTCCTACATGGGAGGATGAAATTTGTAACTTGTAAGAATCTTATCATTATTTGGACAGTTAGACAGAGTACACACAGACAGAAGGTATGAATTGATTATAATGGTATTATTTGTTAATTAAGGGGTGAGAAAGAGGGATGCACTGAGAGAAGGGGAAAGGGATGGAAAGAAAGAATATTTTCTCACATAAAAGAAATATGGAAGAGCTTTTACAGTGGAGTAGAATATAGGGTAATGGGCAATACTTAAACTTTACTCTCATCAGTATTGGCTTGAAAAGGGAACAGCATACACAATCATTTGGGAAGAGAAATCTATCTTAGTTTACAGGGAAGTGAGAGAAAGAAGAGATTAAAAAGTGGGTGATTGATAGAAGATAGAGCAGATTAAGGGAATCAATGATCACAAGCAAAATAGACTGCTCATGAGGGATAGAGTAAAAGGGGAGACAGAAAAATAAATAGGCTAAAATAGGACGGAGAGAAATACATGGTAATTATAACAATGTGAATGGAATGGAATTCGCTCAAAATGGAAGGAGATAGCAGAATGGATTAAAAAACAGAATCTAACAAAATGTTGTTTTCATGAAACTTTTGAAACTGAGAGAGACAGACACAGAGCTAAAATAAGGGGCTGGAATAGAATCTTTTATGCTTAAGTTGAGGTAAAAAAAAATTACAGGGGTAGCAATAATGATCTCAGACAAAACAAAAGCAAAACTAGACCTGATTAAAAGACAAAGTAAGGAAAATATATTTAGTTTACATGTACCATAGGGGAAGCCTAGGTGCCTCAGTGGATAGAGAGCCAGGTCTAGAGCCAGAAGGTCCTGGGTATAGATCGGGCCCCAGATACTTCCTAGTTGTGGAACCCTGAACAAGTGACTTCACCTCAGTTGCCTAGCCCTTACCACTCTTTTGCCATGGAACTAATACTTAGTATTGATTCTAAGTTAGAAAGCAAGAGTTTAAATAAATAAATAAAATATACCATAGACAATAAAGTACAATCAATAATAAACATATGCACTAAATGGCGTAACATCTAAATTCTTAAAGGAAAAGTTAAATAAATTACAAGAGGAAACATAGAGTGAAACTAATATGAGTAGAAGACCTCAACTTTCCCCTCTCAAAAATAGATGAATCTCACCATAAAATGAAGAATAAAGTAGTTAGACAGATGAATAGAATTTTAGAAGAAAAAAAAAGATATGATAGACCTCTGGAGAAAATTGAATGGGACCAGAAAGTAATATACTATGTTTTTTTTTTCCTCGGCTGCACATGACACCTTCATAAAATTGACCATGTATTAAGGTTTAAAAGCCTCACAAACAATGCAGAAAAGAAGAAATATTAAATTCATCATTTTCAGACAGAATGGAATTAAAATGATGTCAACAAAAGTCCATGGAAACAGATTAAAAATTAATTGGAAACTAATCTAATTCTGAGGAATTAGTGGGTCAAAGAACAAATCATAAAAACCACCAATAATTTAATTATAGAGGATGACAATGAGACAATATACCAACAGTTATGGAATGCAGCCAAAGCAGAACTTATGAGAAAGTTTATATCTTTAAATGCTTACATACATAAAATAGAGAATGAATAGACCATTGACTTGGATATACAATTTTTGGAAAATTAGAAAAAGCAAAATTGAGTCCCCAATTAAATCTCAAAGAAGAAATGCTGAAAATCAAATGTGCAATTAATAAAATTGAAAGTAAGAAAGCTATTGAACTAATGAATAAAAGTAGGAGCTGGCTTTATGAAAAAATAATTAAATAGACAAAGCACTGGTTAATTTTATTTTTTAAAAAATAAAGAAGAAAACCAAATTATCAGTATCAAAAATGAAAACAGTAGATTCACCACCAATGAAGAGGAAATTAAAGCAATTATGAGGAGCTGTTTTGCCCAATTATATGCCAATATATCTAACAATCTAAGTGAAATGGATGAATACGCAAACATATAAATTACATAGAGTAACAGGAAAGGAAATAGAATACTTAAATAACCATATCTGAGAAAAGAAATTAAATAAGTAATCAGTGAACTCCCTAAGGAAAAATTCCCAAGAACAGATGGATAAACAAGTGAATTCTACCAAACATTTAAAGAACAATTACTTACCATTCTTTTGCAACATAGCTAATATGGAAATATGTTTTGAATGACTACACATGTATCATTTATATCAAATCACTTGCTGACTCGAGGAGAGAAGGAAGGAGATAATTTGGAACTCAATTTTCTTAAAAAGATGAATATAAAAAATGTACATGTAATTGAGAAAAATAAAATTAAAAATACCTGATTTTTGGTTGTTATGACATTTCTCTCTTTAACCCCTTATGACCAGTTTCCCATTCCCCTTATTGTATCAAACTTAACTAAGTTACTTACCATAACTACCAGATGTTGGAACTATTTCCAGGCCTTGCCCTCCCCATATCTTTCTAAATCATTGTACTCAGCTAAGAGCTCTCCCTTTCTGAATACTCTTTTACTAGAAAATTCCTAGTTTTGTTCCTAGCTTACCCAGATCTAACATACTATAATATTTTCTCATTGTCTCCATGCCATTCTTCTATTTTCCAGTTCCCCTTCATTTCCCTTCCCCTATTAGAATATAAGTTCCTTTAATGATGACTACACAACCAGGACATATTTCTATTCTGAATTACTTGCCCTGGAAAGAATTTTGCTGGTAAATAATTAAATTCCATAGAAGGGAGGAAAGAATGAACAAAGCAATTAAGAAAGGATGGGGGGGGGGAGAAAAGAAGGAAGGAGGGAGGGAAGTTGGGGCAAAAGAAAATTAAGAACATAAAAGGCACTTGTTTTATACTTTATGAAAACATATTTATATATATTTGTGTTAATACATAAGTACAATATATGTATGGTATTGGTGGCCATATATCATGCAGATATGACTAGCCTATATGTGGCATGAATAGATATGTGATCTAGGGTTTGGTCTACCCAGATCTAAAGAAGACTGAACTTTCCACCTTTCTACTGAAAACTGCCTATGTATGGAGGATCCAGGATCGCTATGACTAGGCAATTTCTCTTTCACTCTTCTTTGTCCTATTGGGTAATCAGGCATTATTATGTCTTTCTGTGTACCTGATAGATAAATAGATAGATGAAAGATGAGAGAGAGAGAGAGAGAGAGAGAGAGAGAGAGAGAGAGAGAGAGGGAGAGAGAGAGACAGAGACAGAGACAGAGACAGAGACAGAGACAGAGAGAGAGACAGAGACAGAGAGAGAGACAGAGAGAGAGAGAGGTAGGGAGAGAGAGAGAGAGAGACAGGTAAAGAGAGACAGGTAGATAGATATGGATCCACTAATGTGGGATAGGCATGAATACAATATGCCACAGCATATATACTAGAGAAGATACAGTAACAATATTATCTATACACATTTGTATGGGTCTGTACATACATATTAATCTTAGTAGGAGATTCTTCAGCTTTCTAGATGGATAGATGGATGGATAGAGAGAGAGAGAGAGAGAGAGAGAGAGAGAGAGACAGACAGACAGACAGACAGACAGACAGACAGATAGACAGATAGGTGATAAATACAGAGATAGATATAGAGACAAACAGAAAGATAGATAGACAGATAGACAGATAGATACATAGATACCTAGATGGATAGATAGACAGACAAATAGAGAGATGATAGACAGACAGATAGATAGATAGATAGATAGATAGAGATGATAGATAGATAGATAGAGATGATAGATAGATAGAGAGAGAGAGAGAGAGAGAGAGATAGACAGGTAGAGAGATAGATAGACAGGTAGAGAGAGAGAGACAGGTAGAGAGAGAGAGAGAAAGAGAGAGAGAGAGATCGATAGATATGGATAGATGGATAGATAGATAGATAGATAGATAGATAGATAGATAGATAGATAGATAGATAGATAGTCTATCTAAGGGTAGAATAAGGGAGTTCAGAATAAAAAGGATTGTCTTAGACCCTTCTCAAGAGGATTATAATACTGAGTTTACTATCTTCAGCTTAGTTCCCTTCCAACATGATCTGGTAACCTAAAAGACCACAGTTTTGTTTTGTCTTGTTTTTTAATTTTTAAAAATGTATAAACTCCTTGAAGGTAGGGGTCATCTTGCTTGCTTGTATTTATTTCACCAGTTATTAGAATAATACCTGGTACATAAAAAGTATTAAATCTATGCTTTATAAATATCTTAGTATCTATCTGCTATGCATCTATTCTCTTTATCAGTGTCTATCATTGATTCATCCATCATCTATGTATCTATCTCTACCTATCCATCTTTTATCTGATGACCCTTATAGCTTTAAAGTCATTATCCATTGCTCTTTTATCAACACCTCAAACTCACCATGTTGGTAAAACTGAGTTCAGCATCTTTATCTCAATAATTGTTCTTCCATTTCCATCAGGTGTATGAGCCTCCAAAATCTTGGCATCATCTGTGATTCTTCCTTCTCCCTTTCCTCCTATGTGACATTAATGGCCAACCTTTGTCAATTTTACTTCTCTAATTTGTCTCCTATCTCTTCTCTGTGTTTCCATTGCCTTTCCATAGTTCAGTCACTTATTCCTGTCCTGACTACACTGCTGATGACCTCCAAAAATGCCTTTATAAGCTTCTTTTTACCCTCCAATCCATCCTCTATTCAGTTACTATATCAATTTCCTTGGTTTTTGTTCACACCATTCCTTAGAATTCTTCCATGTCTCTCTTTGACTTTTTGGTTAACTCTAATCTTGCCTTTTGGCAACTACCACCCATTGGGAGAAAGATAAGAAAAGGCTCTGATTTCTTTATCAGTGAACAGATGGTTTTGCCTTCCCAAGACCTGTGTTTATTTTAACTGGTACTCAGACCTTATTCTGGTTAATATGGGCACAAGATCTTTCCACCAAACCATGCTCTAGATGTTGGACAAGGAATCAACAGGACTCAATTTCAAATCCTGTCTCTTAAATTTATTAACTATGTTACCCTAGGGAAGATTCTTCAGCTCTCTGAGCCTGTTTTTTATCTGTAAAATGAGGATAATAGCTCGTATTTTCTTGGGTTTTTGTGGGGATCAAATGAGATAATATATGTAAAGCAAATGTTTAAGGTTTTTGCTAAATGCTACCTATTGTTATTAAGCCACAGACCAGTCTTGTGTTGGTCATAAATCATATAGCCAAAGGCCTCCAGATGCATTCTAAGCACAGAAAATTTATCCAGTTGGTGGATGCTCATAAGGACCCTACATAATGATCAAAAATAGTACCATAGGTTTTCAGCTACAAAAAATCTTGAAAATTATCCAGTTCCATTCATTCATTTTACAAATAAGAAATCAAAGGCCCAGAGAAGATGTCCTTGCTCAAAATCACATAGAATGAGACTCAGAACTGGGTTTGAATCTATGATTTCACAAAAAAAAACCAGCACTCTGTCCAATGGTACAGATGCCAGAGAGACTCAAAAAGAGTCTCACCCTCCGAATTTACAAGTCTCTAAGGGAAAGGATGTGGACCCCAGGAAGAAAATATCATTTCCCTCTCACTTGCAAATGTATCCTTCCTTCCCAGTTCTGAGAGGACTGGGGGGAGGGGGAGGAGCTGGGGGAGAGGGGGTAGAACTTGAGTGCTCTCCTAGCAACAGATTAGGAATTCATCCCAGCTGGCTTTGCAAGTTCAGTTGGGAGCTCCAGAGATAAGGTGACATCTCAGGCAACCTAGGCCTGTCAAGATGCCCATCAGTCCTGGGCAGCCTCTCCCTGCATGGTCCATGGCTAGCTAGGAGTCTCCGCTGGGCAACCTAATCCCAGGATGCTAAGAGATCTCATCCTGGGACATAGCCATCTTATCTGCATCTGCCGAGAGAAGATCATTAGCTGGGCACCGTCCCCAAGGCCTGGTGTCTGTGTCATTTTCCAGGCTGTAGGCCAGGCTGATAGCAATCTCAGAAACCTAAAGATACCAAGCATGATGAGCAAAGGTTTCATCCATCCCCTTTTCTCAAGATCCTACTCAGCAAGGAGGGAGGAGTAAGTAGGAAAGACAAGTAACAAAGACCTCTGTTCTCATTCCTGTTCCTATAAACAACAGAGAAGAGGAGGTTGGGGATTTCTGTGCCATGGTGTCCTACAGATGGAAATTCTAGCTCTAGGTATACTCAAACATGCTATTACCCCACATCCTTTGGGAAAGTCCAAATTTAAGCCTTTCCCATCCTTTCTCTTTGGCAGTTTGGGGCCTCTAGGATAAAGGGCTCCTCCTCTCCAAAAGTGAAGCAACAAGAGCACCTACATCAAAGATCTCTTATGAGGATTAAATGAGATAGCACACAAAGCAGAGCTATAGAAATGTTCAGGGTCTCCTGACTGTTCCATGAACAAGACTCTCTCTCTCAAGACCGGGCATTCGTTTCTGACTGTCCCCAACCCTAACCCTCTCCCTCCTCATCTCAGCCTCCTGGCTCCTCTGACTTCTTTCGAATCCCAGGTCAAATCTCACATTCCACAAGATTTCCCCAATCTCCCTTGATGTTAATGCCTTCTCTCTATGAATCATCTACAATCTCGTATTTATAATCTTGTTTGTCTGATTGGACTTCCCTATTAGACTGTGAGTTCCTTTAGAGCAGCGACTGTCTTTTCACTTTTTTGAATGCCTATCACAGTACCTGGCACATAGTAGGCATTTAAGAAATGCTTGCTGACTTCATCTTCTTAAAAACAGCTATCTCCCTAGTTCTTCTCCTCACCAGGTCAACCCTTCCTAGTGCCCTCAAGTGGCAGGTGACTTCTCTCAGAGACTAGTCTGACTCACTGATCAAAGCTGTATTAAGCACCTGCTATATGCAGAGGGAGAGGCAGCTCATTATAGAGGATGGAGAGCCAGCCCTTAGGCTGGCCTGCCTAAATGATCTTGGAGGAGTCAGTAAACTCTCATTGCTAGTCCAAGCAACTCTGTAAGACTTAGTTTCAGAGAAGGAAATCTGACCTGCTTCTGGGGAGGGCATTTCCTCACCTGGAAATTCCCCACATTGATGAAATCACAGGTCCAGTCAAGTCCACAAATTAACAACCTACCATGAGCCCAGGACAGTGCTAATCACTGCAGATGCAAAGGCAAGAAGAGGCTCTGCCCTCAAGGAGCTTCCATTCTAACAGAGGAGACAACGTCAAAATAACTAAATACAAACAAGTGATAAATGGGATACGCTGGAAATAATCCCAGTACAGAGTCCTAGGAAACGCTTCTTATAGGGGAGGAGATTTTAGCAGGGACTTGAAGGAATCCAGAGAGCAGGAAGCAAAAATCAGGAGGAAGAGGGTTCGAGGCATACTATTCCTTAATTTGTTATTTTCCTTTTTCCTAAATTCCTCCATGATTTTTTTTCTCTAGAATAAGCAATAGACAACTTCTTTTACAACATGATGAACATGAAACTATATATTATATGATAATGTGTACAGCATATATCATAGCACCATTGTCTTTGACTAAGGGAGGAATGGAGAGACCCATGAATCACAAAACAGCAGAAAATGATTATTAAAAATTGTATTGATTTGTAATCTGATTAACAATAAAAACAGAAGAAAATTCCCAGAGTCTGGAGATGGAGGGTCTTGTTCAAAGGACAGGCAGGAGGCCAGTGTCACCAAATTGAAGAGTATGGGGGGTGGAGGGGGATAGTGTCAAGAGGAAGAAGACTGGAAAAGTAGGAGGGCGGGAGGGCACCAGCTTGGGAAGGGCTTCAAAAACACAACAAATAATTTTATATTTGATCCTGGAGGTAATAGGGAGCCACCAGAATTTACTGAGTAGGGGGTAACATGATCAGACCTATGTTTTTGGTTTTTGTAAGATTACTTTGATGGCTCAGTGGAGAGATGTGAAAACCACCAACAGGCTATTATAGTCATTCAGGCATGAGGGACCTAGCTCATGGCAGGGTCAGGCGTGAGAAGGAGGCATATTAAAAGGAAGATAAGATTGAATCAAGAACATTCGACAAAATTTTAGACATGAGGATAGGGAAGATGGAGAGAAAAGTCCAAGCCCTATGTGATGAGCCTCGGTGACTGGGAAGATGGTGGTCCCTTCAACGGTAATAGGGAAGCTGGTTGATGATTGGAGATTCTCCTCTCTGTCCCTTTGCTGGGTCCTGGGGAAATACTACCCTTCACTTTGAAAGGATCCTCGTCTTCCTGGGCGTATGTTCTCTCAGGCGCATATGAAAGGAGTCATAATACAGACAAGGGCCAACCAAGCCAGATTATTGCCAACTGGTGTATGGAGGCTGCAGCCTATTGATCTGGGAGGGAAATGGTAGAATCTAAGGAGTGAAGGAGAGGAGAGCACCCCGGGCTCAGAGGCAGAGGGGGGACGAGGATGCCAAGTGGAGAAATGGCATACAAGGGAATAGAAGTGGTGAGGAGTGGGGTTTGGCCATAGTCAAAGGGCACCAGGGGACCATGATGAATTATCAGAACTGGATGACTCCAATTGGTGGAGAGCCTTCCAAGTCCGTCAAAGGGATCCAAAGCTGACTTAAGATATCCTCACACCTCTAGGGCCCCCTTCTAGCCTTGATGGTTTTACTCAAAGCCTCCATTTTGGGGAAGGGCTCAGGTCAGCTCTTCTTCAACAGAGAGGTTCTCCTCTCTGTTTCTGGCCTTTAGGACTTTACCACCATCCCTCCCCTTGGCAGACCTGTGTTCCTCGGGAGCAAGGAATATCTTTTTTTATGCTTATGATTGTATCCCTAGCCCTTATCAAGGTACCTGGCATATAGTCGGTGCTTAATAAATGTTCATTGACTAACTGACTTCATAGGAGGATATGGAAGGACGCCAAAGAGAAGAGCACATGCCAGACTCTGTGAAAGGAAAATTAGTCTGGTTGGGTATGATAGCTGGATTAGAAAGGCTAAGACAAGAATCATTTCATCAATACACATGTATTAATCACCTACTGTGTTCCAGTAACCACACTGGGTACTGGAGCTACAAAGACAAAAATGAAATGGGACGTGCCCTTGAGGGGCTTATATTTTCGTAGAGAGGATGTATGCTTTTCTAGGTATCTACAAACGAAATAGAAATAAATAATAAAATGACCCTAAATAATAAAGAAAAGAGGTAAATGGAAGGCCATTAGGGGAGAGAGCTCCATCAACTGGGGGGTCATCACAAGCTCTGTGTCAAAGATGGAAGAAAGAGAGGGACTCCCGAGATGGACCAAAGGAAGGGAATATCCCAGGCTTGTGGGACAGCCTGGGCAAAGGCTGGACGGGAGGTAGGATATCCTGTGTAAGCAATAGAGAAGGCTAGTTTGGCCAGATCAGAGTGCCAGTGGGGAGGGAAAGGAGGGAACATTTGTCAAGCACCTACTACACGTTGGATAGGGCAGCTGGATGGAGCATCTGACCTGAGTTCAAATTTGACTTCAGATATTTGCTAGCTATATAACCCCAGGCGAGTTACTTAACCCTTATTTGCCACAGCTTCTCATGTGTAAAATGGGGACACACTGAAGAAGGAAATGGCAAACCACTCTGGTCTCTTTGGCAAGAAAACTCTACAGATGAGTCCATGGGGTTATGAAGAGGCAAACATGACTGAAAGACTAAACCACAACAATATGCCAGCTGCCGCGTAGAAGCTTGACTAATGGCTCACCATTTTCTCTTCCAAGAAACCCTGGAAAGTCGAAGAAACAGAGGCAAAATGGAGGTCAAGTGACATGCCCAGAATCAGAGCTGGGGTCTGAGGTTGGCTTTAAATTCAGATCTTCCTGACACCAGACTCTATTCCCAGTGACACGGAAAGGGCATCGACTACAAGAAGATCAATGAGCTGAGACTAACTGTGGTCCTGAGGACAGAACGGGAGGGAGGGGGATGGCAATGTGATCAGAGAAAGGGATGGATGCTGGAGACGTTGAGGAGACCCAAGGCAAAAGGAGGAGGCGGGGAGGACTCCTCTACTGTGAAATGAGCAACTGTAAAGATGGTGGTGGCGTCCACAACAGAAACAGGGCAGACTCCTCCCACCATAGACTTTCTTTTTCCTTTTCTGAGAACATCCCCAGGTTCTGTCTTCTGCTCCAGATTCCTCCTGAGCAGCCCCTGAAGCTCCACGGGCTTCCCGCCAAGGATGGGAGTTGGGTTTGGGTGGAGGTAGCAGAGCTTCATACAGTGCATCTCATTCAGTCCTCCCAAGAGAAGAGTAAAGGAGGTGCCAATAAAAGGGGAAGACATCAAACCATTGTAGAGTCAGATGGGTTGGGTTCAAATCCCACTTCCATAGTTCATTATCTACAGGATCTTGGACAAGTAATTCTGATGGCTCCAGCCTCATATCCCCCTTCTGTAAATTGAGAGGGTGGGACTAAAGATCCACTGAGAGCTTCCATCTCTGAATCTACCTCCATAGTAGAACTAGCATTGGCCCCAGTGTGCAGATAAAGAAACTGAGGCTCCTGGGAGGTTAAGTGTCACACACAAAGTGGCTCAGCTAGCATGTAGTGCACCTGGTACCTGGATATAATATAAGTACTCATGCCTATAAATGGGATGCTCTCATCCTCTGTGAACCTCTGTTTGTTCATCTGTACAATGGGCAGAGGTAGACCCAGACGATCTCTAAGGTCACCTGCATTTCTAAGACTCTAAGCTGTAGAGTCTACGGACACCAGTTGGGGCAGGAGACTCAACAGTTAGCTTTAAGAAGCCTGTCCTTGCTCTCCCAGGGCATCTTGCTTGTCCTTTTCTGCATCTTCCCTGGGTTAGAACTGGTGATCCAGTCTCAGCTTCATCCTCCCTGCATGGCCATCATCTGCCTCTTCTCTGAATGCTTGTCCGAGAAAAGACATCCATGATCAAGCCCCGGGCTCAGGAGTCAAGAAGGAATTGTCTTTGCCATGTTCTCCGCACTATGGATAGATTCCAAATCAACCCCTGGAAGGGAAACCCTGTCCTAAATAGGCCTCTGTCATCAGACACAGTTGACCTCAGTGTTCCCATCTCAAATTCTGGCTCAGGAGTTAATCGTGCCAGGACCATAGGGCTGGGAAGGCCAATGCTCTCCTTTGACCTTTGAGGAAACTAAGATCCAGAGCTAGTAACTGACTGACTGGCCCAAGGGGGTAAGAGGCAGAGAGAGTAGGATTTGAAACTTGGTCCTCCGCCTCCCACTTCCAGACCACTGGAAGTTTTTTTAGAGAATTTCAGTGTCAGAGGGAACCTCAGTGGCCAGTTGGAGCATCATCAAAGTAGTGTCAGAAAGAACATCCACCTCTTTCACTCATGACTTATGTGAACTTTAACAGCTCTGAGGCTATTTCCTCATCTGTAAAATGGGTGGTTTGTACCCTAATCCCAAAAGTTCTAGCCAGCTCTAAGGATGTGATTCTCTGAACCAGGCCACTTTGCCCCTCCACAGTGGCCCTAACAAGTGGTCAGTCAGCCTTGCCTCTTAGTAGCCTGCCTTCCTCCCACGGAGAGTGGTCTGTGCCACACAAGTGCCCTCACTCCGTTCTTCCTCTCCTGCCCTCCTCTCGGGCTTCTTACACATCACTTCAGGTGTCTTTCTAGGAAAGCCATGGCAGAGCTCCCCTCCCTTCTGCCAGCCTCACCAACCTTGGCAGGAAGGCACAATCTTCACGGCACCAACATGGCTGCAGCAAGAAAGAGTGGAGTGTGGCTCAAGGATGCTGCTGCAAAGATGGCAGCCCTCCCCGGGGCTCTCCCAAGCTGTTTCTCTTCTCAGCATGCAAACCAAAGTTGGCGTGGAGGGATGTTGCCCCAGCACCGCCTGGTTGGAAGATGCTGGCCTGCAAGCTCAGCTTTGGAACAGCCTGTCAGCTCTGGGCACTCTCTGGATTTGTTTATCATTAATCTCTTGCTTCCAGGGATAGGAACAGCCCTGGGGCTCTGCCTTGGACTTGCTGCAGAAAGGTGCCATGCATTCCATTTCCACTAGGTGGTGAAGTTAACTGGTGCCCTTCCAAGGCTGCCACTGTGGTCCATGACAACTGCTAGCACTGCCAGGGGGCCACTGGCTTTCCTGAGGCTGAGGCTTCTGGGTAAAGCCTGTGAAAAATGGTAGGACTTAAAGGTGGGCTCCTCGCCTCCCAGCTGAAGGCTTTTGGGACTAGGTCTCGCCTCTTCTTTTCTGTGGGATCCCCAGAAGGTTGGGTCTTTGGTGGAGACAGAAATACATCTTCAGTCTTCTTCCATCTTGACCCGAGCACCAAGCCAATGCCTGACGCACGCCGGGGCCTTCATCAGTGCTTGTTGGTTGAATGAATGGCTCATTTCGCTCTCTTCAGCCCAGCAGCCAACACTCTTGTGCTGACCCTTGGCAGTCCCAGAGATCCTTGCTCTGGCATTGATTCTATCCAGGCCTGTTTTCACAGCAAATCACCCAGATTCAAGAAATGTCCCCTCACCCTTCGGAGAAGTCACGCGTCCAAAGGGAAGAGTCATTTGTCAGTCTCTAGACGTGGAGTTCTAGCATCCTAAATTCCACTGCATGCAGCTCTGGAGCTGGCCCAATAGACTGAGCCCAGAGATCTTGGAGACCATATATCAGTCTAAGCACTTCTTTTTATATAGGAGCAAAGAGAAGGATGCTAGACAGTTCAGTGAATGGAGTACCAGACCCCGGATCAGGAAGACCTTAGTTCAAATCCAACCTTAGATCTTTATCAGCTGTGTGACCCTGGGCAAGTCATTTAACTCTGTTTGCCTAGGTTTCCTCATACATGAAATGACAAAGTACTACAGTATCTCTGCCAAGAAAACCTCAAATGCGGTCATAGACTAAAATGACTGAACAACATGAGGAAAGAATTCAAGACAGGTAAAGAGACTTACTCAGGGACAGAATGTAAGTGAGTGGCTGAATTGGGCCTCAGAACTAGATTTTCATACTCTCAGTCTAGCAGTTTATTCTCTCCTTCAGAGGCCTGGGAGAAGTATGGGGTATTATCTGTGCCAGATTCTTGAGATGGGAGGGGCATCATCTTCCCCTCTTGGAATTAAGATCTAAAATGCAAATTCTTCTAGGAGAAATAACCCAGAAGCTTCCATTATCTGTCTGGCTCTCAAAGTGCTTCATGTCCTAAGCTGTTTGGGTCATTATATTTATTTGGGGGAAGATGTTTTGTAATTGTATTCATAGCTTTCTGGGTCTGTCTTGCCAGGTAGACCCCCAAGTATGTTATGTTGTCTACACTTATTTTAACTGGAATTTCTCTTTCTATCTCTTGCTACTGGCTTTTCTTGGTAATATATACAAATATTGATTATTTATTTTATATTCTGCAACTTCCCTAAAGATGATAATTATTTCAATGGGTTTTTAGTTGATTCACTAGGGTTCTCTAAGCATATTATTGTAACATTTACAGAGAGGGGTAGTTTTGTTTCCTCGTTGCCTATTTTTATGCTTCAGGCTTTCCCCCCTCTTATTGGATTGGCTAGTCTTTCTAGTACAACACTGAATAATAGTGATAGTGAAAACCCTCGCTTCTCTCCTGATCTTATTTGGCAGACTTCAAAGTTTATCCCCTTTATAGATGAGGCTGATGGCTAGAGAGCTCTTAGTATTTTAAGCTTCATTTATTCCTGTGTTCTCTACTATTCTTCATAGGATTGAGTACTGTATTTTGTCCAAGTTATTCTCTGTATTTATTGAGATGATCACATGATTTTTATTATTTTTGTTATTGATGTGATCAGTTGTGCTCATACTTTCCCTAATATTATACCAATCCTGAATTCCTGATATAAATCCAACCTGGTCAATGGGTACAATCTTTGTGATTATTGCTATACTGTCCTGCTAGCTCATTTCAGAGCTAGGACTTGAACCCATATTTTCCTGACTTCAACTCCAAACTTCTATCCACTAAGTCACTCAAAAAGTGCCTCTCAGAAGGGGAAGGAAGAGAAGACTAGAGATCAGGATGGAATCTAGAACATCATTGATATAGAGAAGTCTCGGGGCACTCCTCTGTACCTCATCATGTACCCTGGAATGTCCTCAACCTACAAGATCATGTCCACCCTGAAACTCACATCTCCTTTATATTCCCATTCCCTTAGAACGTCACCTTTCCCCTCACCCCCCACCAATTCAGCCTTGTTTTATGAGTTATCTCTTCGGTGAGCAAATCCCAGAGATGACATTCATGCTAAGTGCTTTGAATCATGGGTCCAAAAATTAGACCTGATTCATCACTAATTATTTAAGTTATTTAATTAACTAATTTATTTAATCAACTAATAATTTAATTATTAACTAATAATTAATTAAACTAATAATTTAATTAAATGATGGGCATCTTTGGGGCAGAATCTCTCGTTAGCCTTTCATCTTATCAGCAATGCCTGATGCACCATACCCCAAGATGCCTGGCATGGAGGAGATACTCATGAATATCTATTGACTGTACTGTTGGCTAGCCACATGATATTCTCTTTAGAGATTTGCCTAGACTCTTTAGGTTGAACAGTCAGTATCTGCCAGAGACAAGATGAATTCAGTTCTTCCTGACTTTATAGCTAGCTCTATGTCCACTATGCCATGCAGAAAAGGGAGGCACCAAAGCAGGATGGAAGTGTCAGCAACCTGGAGACTCACTTTGACCAGTCTTTCCGTTTATCTTCTGTCACTGTTGTTTTAGCCTGGGCCTTGCTATCTCACCCAGCCTGGGAAAGGGCCACTTTCAGATCTGATCCCATTGCTGACCAGAGCTAGAAGCTCTGATCTGGACTTGTTTGCCCCTGTTTCAGGCAGCTCTGTGTCAGCTTCCTTCCAGGGACTCGCCATATTGGTGTGCCTGGGTTGCTGTTAGCATTTGTCCTAGCATGGCTTAGAACCCCCCAGCTCAAGAGACTCATGCATCTTAGCATCCAGTGGCACCCCCTGTCCCAGACACACCAAGATTCATGCTGGTCATCGAGTGGGCATAAAGGAAACTGAACACATCCTGATGAGTCATTCCAGATTATTGGTCTCATCAACCACAGCATTTAGCCAGAATGCAGGAATCGGGGTTATCCCTGAGAAGTTGGTACCAAAAAAAACAGACGAGGGAAGAGACAGTTGAAGCATCATTGGCTTTGGAGCTAGGCTATATGGCTTGGCGTCCTGGTTCTGACATTTGCTGACTGTGGGAGTCCAGATAAGTCACAGCCTCAGTTTCTTCCTTTGTAAATTGAGACATTGAATTAAGTAATCCCTTTAAGCACTAAATCCAGAATGTCATGATGGAAGTCTGAATTTGTGCCCAGCTCTCCCCTTCGTCTATATGGAACCTGTCCATAGCTTTGCGTTTCAAAAATAATTTGGACTTCAGAAATAAGAGAACTTCCTTAAGAGGGGAAGGGGGGAAAGCACATGTGGAAGAACTGCAGCTCACAT
This sequence comes from Monodelphis domestica, assembly GCF_027887165.1. NCBI lineage: Eukaryota > Metazoa > Chordata > Mammalia > Didelphimorphia > Didelphidae > Monodelphis > Monodelphis domestica. The sequence goes on from NC_077233.1 coordinate 5,806,670, forward strand.
CACCCCAAATCACCATCTGCACCAGTCAGTGACTGTCTCCTTTCCACAGGGTAAATCAGAGGCCAGGGAATATAAATGTCCCCCATCACCACCATGGCCTAGATGTGTCAATGGGACATGTCTGACCAGGGTTCTAGTGCTCATCTTTATAGAAGCCCAAATGCTGACCAGCCCCCAATTCCCACTGGAAACTTGAAGAGAAATTCTAAAATGGTGGGATCAGTTGCGGAGTGTGACAGATGAGCCTCTGTGTGACTCAGTGGAAATGCATTTATTTACAAGATTTGGAGTCCAGGGTCTTGGATCTCGGGTTGCTCAACTGCAAAATGAGAGAGTTGGGCTAAATATAGCTCGAATGGCCTTTTCCCATTTCAAGGCATCCTTGGTCAGGTATGAAAGAGGAACTAAAACGAAACAAACTTTATCAGGAGTTTAACTTTCAAGATAACTCTTCCCCCCCTGAGTTACAAGTAGCCTAACTCCATTCACTCAAAGCAAATATGGAAAATGAGCAAATGGCCTTGTGTCATGTTTCCCACATGGCCCATGCTGTGCTGTGACTAAAAAGTAAACAATTATCTTCTCTCTTAAAAAAATAAAAAGCTGGAGATTGAGAATCAGCTGTTTAAAATCCAAGCAAAAGAAGAGTCATATTATTGCCTGTATCTGAAGTTGGGACTCCCCTAGACCTAGACGAGGAGGGACAGGGCAGCTAATTTCATTCCTTCAGAAACTTCCATGGATCATCCTTTACTCTGAAGGAGGCAGGAGAAGAACGTGAACCTCTCCAAGTTCCAAAGAAATTAAGCACCAGTTGCAATGCCAGGGTTTGACTGAACAATGGGATCCTTGACCCTTGACAATCAGGGTCAATATTAGATGCACCCAATCCTCCTCAGGGAATCTGCTTGGGGTTCCACAGACATATGGGCTGGAGTACTCTATGTACAAGTTGTCCAAAGGAAAATTCACCAGCTGTCCGAGAGTTCACCACTCAACCTGAACACGGCCTTCAAACCAACCAACCTTCTGGGAAATGCAGTCAAAGCCAGGACTTTCTGCCTGGTCTTCTACTCCTTGAGCTAGCTCCTTGCTGAGAGCCTTCCTGACTCCTCCTCATCCTCAAACTTAATTTTCTTTTGAGATCTTATTGATGCCTCCTTGTCCCTATCACTGTCGGGTCCTCCTGCCTCTTCACACCCTCAAATCTTCCCTTTCTAGTAAATAGCCATTTCTGAAGTGGCTTCTGCATGTCAGGCACGATGCCAGTTGTCGAGGATACAAAGATGAAGACAACACTGACCTTGTCCTTCTGGGACGAGGAAACTGAAGCCCACAGAGATACCGGATTTGTCCGAAGTTGTACAAGTAGCAAAGCTAGGATTAGAATTCACATCCTGTCCTATCATCCCGGTGCTCTTTCCATGACTCCTTCCAAAGAAAGGGCTTTGGCCATTTTTGTAGGATTTAGACCTGTGGTTACTCTGCTTTATTAAACCCAAATAAATAACAAAAAAAAAACTCATCCGGAAGCACAAAAGGCCAAAAATATCAGGAGAATCAATGCAAGTTTATAGTCAAATGAGAAATGGAGACGATCACAGGAAGCAGAATGGATCGTTCTGATTCTCTGAAAGGGGAAGCTTTTGCCCCAACCACACACACACCCCGATAAAATGAGAAAGAAAGCCGAAAGCCTTTATCCGCAGAGCTGACAAGGACGTTTCTCCAGGCCCCTCTAATTTGCTAATGATATCGCAGAGGAGCCAGGCACTGTGCCAAGGGCTGAGTCTTTAGGTTCAAAGCAAGCTAATTCTTAATGTGGAGTTACTACAAACTGCTCTAATAGCTACATGCCTGTTTATTCACATGTTGCCTCTCACCGTAGATAGTAAGCTCCTGGAGGGCAGGGGCTGAGTTTGCCATTCTGGGTGTATCTAACACCTAGGACAGCTCCTGGTACATATTAGTCCCTTAGTAATAGTAGTAATACTAATAGTTAATATTTGTACAGTACCTACTAGGTGCCAAGCACCGTGTTAAGTACTTTATAATTGTTCTGTCATTGGATCTTCACAACAGCTCTTCGAGGGAGGTGCTACTTCATTCTCATTTTACAGATGGTGAAACTGAGGCAAACAAGATTAAGTGACTTGTCCAGGGTCGCACAGATAGTGTCAGATCTGAACTCAGTTCTTCCTTTCTCCAGGCCCAACACTCTTGCTGCTGTCACTGAGCTGAAGCAGGGTCACACTGTCCTGCCATTTTCCTAATCACTGAGAATGCCCCAAGTTCTCTAAGAACAAGTGCAGTGAGGTATTCCCCAGGTGCAAAAGCTTGCCCTATGGACAGACAGAGCTTGTCCCAGAGAAGCAGCCCTTGGAAAGTCATCCCCACATGGGGGGTCCCATTCTCTTTCCCTTTTCTTGTTCCTTTGCTTTTCCTGGGGGTGGAGGAAGGGAGCAGAAGGGGACAGGATTCGAGCTCAGTACCTTGGGATGATGGAATCCCAGCTCTTTGGAACTCAGAAGCGTGCCAGCCTTCTCATAGCAGGCGTGATCTGTGAGGAGCTCTTCTCTCTGCAGTCTGTGATTAATCATTACATTAACTTCTCCTCAATCCCTTTCTCACTGTCACTGGCATTCATCACTCCCCCCCCCATCCCTCCCTCCCCCAGCCACCCCCTCACCTCTCCCACAGCTCAGCAAGGTAACGACAGCTCTCTGCCAATGAAGAGGAGAGCAAAGCTCACCTGGGAATGAGGCTGGTTCCTTTTACTTTTTTTAAACCTGGTTTCTGCAGTCCTTAGAAGTGGGAGAGCAGAAAGTGACAGCAAGCGCCAAGACCTGAATTTCCCTTGGCCATTCCATGTTGGGCTGAAGGTGCCTGGGGAGTCAGTGTGGTATGGGGGGGAGAGGGGCGCCATGGGTTCCATTCCCTGCTCTGCAGCCTGCCATCTATTTGAGTTGAGGCAGAAAACTTCTTTCCTCTTCTGCCAGTTGAGGGGTTCAAAGTGGACTCTAAAGTCCTCCTCCTACTTCTATAAGACCAAACCCCCCCAGGATGTTCCAAAGGGCTAAACTCCCAGAGCTAAACACTAGGGCCTGCACAGAGTAAAATCTTAAGAAATCCTTGTTTCTCCCTTGAGAGTCCAACCAGGCCAGAAAAGGACAATTATCTCCCGACATTTCTAGAGTAGAAAGGACATTGAAGGTGCAGGAATGCTTCTGAGTGATCTCCATTTACTAAGGACCTACTATGTGCCAGGCACTGAGGATGCAAAAAGAGGTAAAAGACTATCTTTGCCCTCCAGGAGTTCCCAAACTACTGAGGGAAACAACAAGCCAACCAATGTGTACAAAGCAGTTCCGTAGGGGACAAATAGGCGATAATTCATAGAAGGGGGGCACTAAATCTAGATCCACAGCTCTAGGCAAAATTAAATAGGAACTGGTCACAGAGAGAAGAAATCCACAGGAGCAGGTCTTTGGGAAGGCCTTCCTCCAGAGAGAAAAGGGGGGGGGGTACTCATCATCGACAGCTTTCTCAAGGACACAAAGAGAAGAAGAGAGATGGGATGAGTGTTTGGGGGATGGAAGAGTCAAGTAAGCTTTGTGCTTTGTTTTGAGTAAAGGAAGACACAAATATATTTGTGGAAAGTAGGGAAAGAAGCCAGTAGGCAGAGAGGTTGAAAATAAGTGCAAGGTTGGGAACGGGAGAGGGGGGGATCAGTTGGAGGATATGGGTTGGAAAGAGATTACTTGTGGGCGGCGAGGGGTTATCTCGGGAAGGAGCAGGGCAACCTTTTCTGTGCGAGACATTAGGAGATAGTGGCAGAGGCTTCTGAGTGATATGAGATGGGGAAGTGGGGAAGACAGAGATATCATCATGACTGGCCTCATTTTTTTTTCGGTGAAAATCTGTGGCAAGGTTTTCCGCTGAGAGGGTGAAAAGAAAAGGGATATGGGAGGCTCTCTAAGAAAAATCAGGTACAGCGAAGAGGAATGAAGGTGATTTCTAAAACCTAAGCAACAAGGGGGGTATGTATAGAGCTTGTAGTCTTCTTAGAAAAGAGCAAATGACATTAGACATGAAAGCTTTTGGCGTATCATAGCTTGGATGCCTCCACTCAACTCCAGTAGTCCTTTCAAAGGAGAATTGGGTTCTAGATTAGCTAGAGCTTGTCTGGCCCATCCAGTGGTCCTAGGTGTAGACTCAGCCACAAGAACCAAATGACAGCTGACCCCAAAAGATTTCCCTGGGAGGCTGCACAAAGTATATAAGAAGGCGAGAGGCAATCTCTTCCTTCTGATTTGGGAATGATCTGACTAATCGATGACTAAGAAATTTTAGGGAGAACAGGGTCGTTAGTATTGTCTCTGCAAACAACTAGTACACTGACAGTGAAACTTTGAGAAAGTCAAGTGACTAATCCTCACATCACCGTGGTTTTCAGGTCACCTCACTGTGTGTAGGCTTCCTCCCCGAAAAGTCCCTCCCATGGCTCCAACAGGCACTGATAAGATGCCCAGGTGTGGGAGGCAAGGAACGCTCTAGCCTGCGAAGATCAGTGATGAGGTTTTTCATGGGTGAGTCTGGAAAAAAAAGGAAAAGTGCTCTCAACATCTGTGAAGCTGGATCTTTTCCAGAACAACAGATTCTCTCTGGAAGGAGAAAGGGAGGGGGGCGGCATGAAAGACTCTGAGTCGAAAGTTCAGAGTTAGAAGAGACCTTAGCCTGGTCAAGAGCAGCCCTCTCCCTGCCACTTTGGACTACCAAAAGGCGGACCTTGACACGGCTTCCCACCCAGAGGGAACTCAAGAGTTGTTGAAGGTTATGTCTACAGAATAAAACCTCAAGCAAGTTCCACCAAACCCAGAGAGCATCAAATGCGTCTCCAGGAATGCATTGTGCCTGCCCAATGAGCACCATTCTAGCTGAGCAAGGAGGAAAGTGAGGCTCAGTTTCTCTTCTGGTCACAGCCACCCCTGTAACAGCTACAAATATCAAAGCGTCTCCAAGCCTTTGGGGTTTCCTTGTACCCACTAATGGTGTTAGAATGGGAAAACAGGGGGCAGAAATAGAAAGACGAATATCAGTTCTAGATCAATCGAGAAATTAAGGAGCCAACGTTCTCATTATTAACCAAGGACTACGCAAATGTGGATTTAATTATTGGTACTACAAATGGGACATGTTTGGCCATTTATGGCCGATGACTGAAAACAATATTAGAGAAAACGAGGGACATTAATGACAACAGTGTCAGTGTAAAGGAAACCAGAAGACGTAAGTAAATTAGGAGCAGCGTAGCAGAAAGCCTGCTGACTCATAGGTTCTCCTTGGGAAGTAAAAATGAAAGATCTAGAAGGGCTAGTTTCATTGCCTCCTGAAGGCAAGAAGCACCATTACATGATACACTTCCGTGTCCAATAGTGTTCCTACAAAGCAAATACCAAGCAAACGGCCCACCATGAATTATGGGCTGGTAGCTATTACCAAGGGGTGTCTAGGTGGCACGGTAGATAGAAATATGGGCCTAGAATTAGGAAGACTCATCTTCCCAAGATCAAATCTGGCCTTGGACACTTACTAGCTGTGTGACCCTGAACAAGTCACTTCACCCTGTTTCTTTAGTTTCTTCATCTGCAAAATAATCTGGAGAAGGAAATGACAAACCATTCTAGCATCTCTGCCAAGAAAACTCCAAAGGAGATCAGGAAGAGTTATTAAGAAGCTGGCAAGATCATTTGAAGATCATCCAAATGAAGTGAACATTTATATTGAGACTGAGCAGCTATGGCTAAGGCAGGCACAGGGCAGAACATTAAAACTCTATGGAAAAATTCCCTTCTGGACCAAGAAACAAAATATGACACAGGCTCTAGAGCCCACACGGCTTATATGTGAAGGTCATGAATACTTTTGTATTGGGGGCAGCCATCCAAAAGAATTGAAGGTTCCTAGGCAGACCTTCTGCGTTGTGATTTCTAGGTAGATTCCTAGGAGTGATCCCTTTATTTAATTAGATACAAATAATTCCACCTATTTAGAGTGATGCTTCCTAAATATGTGGATTGCCAATTATTTCAATAAATTGTTTTATTTAGATGGTTGGATTGTCATAGCTATTTGATTCCTTCCTATAGCTTTAAAGTATCTGAACCCAATCCAACGCAGATCCTTATATGTGGACTTGGTGCTATAAACTTATATACGAGTTTTCCAGTGGAAAAATATTTCCTTCAGCTAGATTTCCAGTCTCTATTTGAAACAAACCAATGCATACGAGAGCTGTCAAGGTTGACTTGTTTTATGTAATAATTCCTATGTCCTCTGCTTGAGACCCCAAGTTTCTAATAGTAAGATGTAATTCCAAATCTACTTTTTCAGCCTTAATCACCCTGCAACCTCCAGTCATGCATTTCCAATGGCCCATTGGACACCTAGAACTGGGTGGCTCATAGATATCTTAGTTTGTCATGACTAAAGCTGAGCTCATTATTTTTCTTCTCAAAGCCTCCCCTCTTCTGAATTTTTCTCTAACTATTGAGGATAACACCATCCTCCCAGTCACCTAGGTTCATAAACTAGAAATCATTCATGTCTCCTTTTTATCCCTCAACTCCCTCCCACTCCCCATATCCAATGATTTGCCAAAACTTGTGGATGTTAACTTTGTAATCTCTCTCCCATACACCCTCTTCTGACCTCAGACATTGCTGATCCTCTGGTGTAGGCCCTCAATGTCTTTCTTAATCTATCCCCTACTTTCCCAGCCTTTTCCACACCTTCCATCATCCTACTGCCACTTACTCTTTGATCCAATGACACTAGACTCCTTATGGTCTCTCAAAGGAGACACAATAGCTCCTTTCACTGGCTGTTTCCCATTCTGGGAATGTTTACCCCATCTTTCTTCAACTCTTGGTTTTCCTGGTTCCTTTCAGATCTCAACTAAAATCCCAGCATTTTAAGAAGCCTTTCCCACGCCTCCTTACTTGCAGTACTTCCCTCTGTTGAGTATTTCCATGTCATCCTATATGTAGCTTAAATGTTCGAAGTGGTTTCCAAGGTGATAGCTGTAGTACACTGTGAACTCTCTGAGGACATGGATGGCTGTTGTGGTCTTTCTTTGGGCCCTTCATGTATAGCACAGTGACTAGCATCTAGTAGGTGCTCATTAATTATTTGTCGACTGACCCACTAGGATAATAGCATTCTTCCTGATGAGGCCCAACTCATTCAGAGTGATGTCATCTGGTTGGGTTTTGTACCATACTGCTGAAAACATGACTTCAACTTTCCTTGTAGGAATATCAGATAGCCTAAGCAAGGGTTTCAGTATCCCTAAATTCATCAGAATACATTCTTCAAAAGAGTTCCATGTACACTGGCTGATCGTTTAGGTCACTTTAACATTTATAAAGCAATTTCTTCAGAATAACCCCCTCAGTTAGGAAGTCCAAACATTATTATCCCCATTTTACAGAAGAGGACTCAGCCCAAGAAAGGATGAGATTCATTAAAGGTCACAGAGCAGGAGGTGTCCAAGCCAGGATTTTAACTCGGGCCTCACTGGCTCCAGCTTGGCTACGATTCCACACAGTGACTCTGAAAAGCAACCTTGAAATTAAACTGATTATATCTTAACAAGTTCTTAATGTGGGAGAAACTTCAGAATTAGCTGTCTATGTGCAATTAGATTATCATCTGGTTAGAGCAGAGGTCTACGTATTCTATTTTTATGAACAGTGGTAGAGAGATGTGAGCTGAACGGTAATGTAATTAGATGGATTTGCAACTGGTTGCCAGCTACACCCAAAGACTAGTCAGCAAGAGTTCTACATACACCAGAAAGAAAGAATCCAAAGAAAATCCAGAAAAAATCCGCCGCCACCCCATCCCTGGATCTGTGCTTGAGCTGGTACTCTGAAGCATTTTTATCCGTGATTTAGGGAAAGGGATAGATGGCACATTTCTCTTATTTAAAGATGCCATGTCACCTTTCTTCTCCCTGCCAAGGGGAAAGCTAGGGCAGCCAGACAATGCTGGTTACAAGGCCAGACGGAGAGGAAGAGCACATGGGAAGATGACACTGTGAATTGTCTTATAAAACAAGAGCAACCAAGTAAGGGGACAGAAAATCTCAAAAGAGTCTTGTGAGAAGGCCAGCTAGGTGAGATTATTTCAAATTGCAAATGAGGAAGAAGAGAAAAGAATGAAGAGATATTAAAAAAAGGAGAAGAACAAAGCCGCCATCTTCGTATGATAATTTAATGGAGTCACTGGACAAAAAGGTCAGCTCAGGAGTATGGAAACAAAGATAAGAGATCACATTTATAGGGCATTTTCAGGATTAACCAAGGGTTTTGTTTTGTTGTTTTTCCTGTCACAATAACAATATGAAATAACTAGTGTTCCCATTGAACAGATGAGCGAATCTGGGGAGAATAAGTGACTTGTTCAATGCATTAGCAAACATATAGCAGGTATCAAAGGTAGAATTCAAACCCTGGTCTCTCCTCCCTTCAGATTCTGGGTTTTTCCCACTCTCCTAGGGAGAGTCTCCATGAGGATGTGGCAAAGACTAATGAGGAGCGAATGCTATCAACAAGATGGAGCTAGACCTAACTGGACACATCTAAATGGAAAAGAAAAAAAAATTCAATGCTGGAGGAGCCATTTTTCAGAGTGTGTAGACAACTATTTTCAAGATTTGGTTTAACAGCTGTAGAAAGAAGGCTGGCCCTTGCCCTCAGGGAGTTTACATCCCAATGGGAGAAGACGAAACCTAAGAGGCAACTGGGGAGAGTGAAGACTAAGGGAGCCCACTAGAGGACAACCAGGGTTCAGCCAGGAAAGGAATAAAGCTAGAAGGCCTGCATTGGGTGAGATACTAGTGATACAAAGACAAAAAGGAATCAGTCCCGGCCCTAGAGCTCTTACTTCAAGCCCTGGCCTCCAGCTGGAGTCAGTTTCAGACAGTTAACAAGCACTGAAGTGAGTGATCAAAGCTGGGATGTGGCCCAGCAACCTGCCGTGCTTGAGGAATGTCAGCATGCCATCAATGGGCATGCACACATGGACACATGCACAGCTGGACATAGCTGTCAGTGGGGGTCTGGATCCTGGGGACTTCCGAGATGCCCCACTTAATTGCATCAGTCTCAGAGCATTCAGCTGAGGTCACCAAGACTCCCAAATATGGGGTGTTTCTCCAGGTCTCTAGACCACAAAGAATCTGCCGGCCATATTCCTGAGATGGTCTCCTCTATCATGGAATCTTTGTGGTCTGGGGATGACATTTTTAGAATTCAATCTGTCCCCATGATGTCTGTCAGCTTCTGCTGTTATTCTAACCAGGAGATGAAATAGTTCCCCAAGGAACACTGGCGTATTCCCTTATGAGGAAAGTGGAAAGGCATTAATGAAAATGTCATGGCTGCAAATACCTTTAATTCTGCCCTAACCACAGATCCGATGACGTATGTATAATGCCAGCAGCAGCAGCAGCGCCTCACCTTCCCTCTATACCCCACCATTCCTTTTGAGTCATGATTTTTTTCTGATTTGGGGGCATCCAATAAATTGTGTTTGTAGTCTCCCTCCCTCCCTTCACAAAACATTCGTCTCACCCCAGACTGCAAGGTGGACTTCAGGACCTCTTAGTTGGCTAAGGAGAAAGCCTAGGAATGAGAGGTAGCTTTGCTGAATTATTATAATCCGTATTTCCCCTCCCCCAACCTTACCCTTACTCTACAACTTTGACTTTGGGGCCAATGTGGGATGGCAGAAAGAGTCTGAATTCAGAGTGAGAGTCGTGGAATCATAAGACCAAATTGCAGTCAAAATTGGAAGGGCCTGCAGAGGTCATCAAGCCCAATCTCTTCTTACCGATGAGAAAACTGAGGCTCAGAAAGGTAAATTATTGCCTTGGGTTACAATCAAGATTCATCACTTTGGGCAAGTCAATTAGGCTCTCTAGACCTCAGTTTCCTCCTCTGTAAAATGTGAAGTTTGGACTTGATGATGTTGAAGTTCTGAATCAATGACCCCTTGAGTCCTGAAGACCTCCTCTATGCAGGACATCTCTTCTCCTTGGGAGCAGAGTGGAAAGAATGCTATACTGGGAGTCTGACTCTTTCCACCTGGTTTAGAACAAGTCATTCAACCTCTCAGATCTGAGCTTCCTCACCTGTATGAGGAGGATAATCAGAGAACCTACCTCGCAGGGTCTTTGCGAAGATCAAATCACATGATATGCTATGTGGAAAGTGCTTTGCTGACCTCAGAGCTCTTTGTATCATTAAACTAAAATTCGTAACCTTTTCCTGGACCACCTGATGGCGAGCTGTGTGGCCTTCAAGGAGTTCTTGAACCTTGATGAGACTTGATTTGTTCTTTGGCGTTTGGTACTCCCCAAATTCCATTTAATGAATCATTGTTTAAGTCCCTCCTATGTACAAGAAACATAATGTAGTGATCTCTTTGGCTCTCTGTACCTTTATCTTGTACCCCTTTATCTTGATAGCCAAATTCACTTAATGACCACCTAGATTCAGCCTTCTCCAGGCTTTTGGGCCGATTCAGTATGGAGTCAGGAGAAAAGGAAGGTACCCTAAGTCAGAGAGGAAGTTGAGGCAAATCGAGGTTAAGTGATTTGCCCAAAGCCACCTGGCTAGTAAATATCCAAGGCTAGATAAAACTCGGGTCTTTGTGACCAGCTCCGACAGCTTGTCTATCCACTGTGGTACTGCCTAGCTGCCTCTGGAGCTTATGACCAGCAAAGTGAGGTTTGGTTTATTAGTTATTGAATGACCACGCTGTGCAGCTCATGCCAAAAAAGGAATAGTCCTGGCCTAAGAGTACTTGTGTATGTTCTCAGGAGCAGAAAAATCAGTTACCATCTTCCAAAGTTCTAGGATCTTATAACATTGACATAGTGTACAGTTATTTCATTGGTTACATACTAAGGGAGGTGGGAGGGGGGGGAATTGCTAAAAGATAATAAGTTTCCATTCTGTAATTTTGTTGTTCAGCCATTCAGTCCTGTCTGATTCTGTGTGACCCATCAGTCATTGCATTCCAGATCCTTCTGTCCTCCACTATCTCTGAGCATCTGTCCAAGCTCATGTTCGTTACTTCCATGGCAGTGTCCATCCGTCTCATCCTCTGCTGCCCCTTCTCCTTCTGCCTTCAGCCTTTCCCAGCATCCAGATCTTTTCCAATGAGTCCTGGGCTTTCATCATGTGGCCAGAGCATTTAAGCTTCAACTTCCGTATTCGATCTTCCGGTAAATCGTTAGAATTAGTTTCTTTTAAGAATGGAATGATTTGATCTATTTGCTGTCAATAGTCTTCTTTAGCACAATTCAAAATCATCAATTGGGCAACACTCAGCTTCCTCCATATCACCCTCACAGTCATACATTACCAACGGAAAACCCATCACTTAGATCATACAGTCCTTGGTCAGCAAGGTGATGTCTCTGCTTTTTAGTATGCTCTCTAGATTGTCCATAGCTTTCCTCTCAAGGAGAAAGCTTCCGTTCATTTCATGGCTACAGTCACCTTCCGCTGTGATCTTGGAGCCCCAAGATCTAAAATCTGGCCCTGCTGCCATTTCTTCTCCCCCC